>NC_083276.1:38835142-38962642 GCF_963506605.1 Zootoca vivipara
GAATCAGAACTTAAGAAAGATGCACTATAAGAACGAAACCATCTTTTTTAGTGTGAACCGTATCCTCAGGGATTGATATAACTGATTTGTATGTTATTTCTAAAACAAAAATCTTAAGTCCCATTAATTTAAAATAGTATGCTGAATCAGGCTATACTTTCTCTTTGTTTATTTCCTTGCATGCAATGTGGGAGCAGGATCATGTCTTCCTTCCCCATCTATCAAACATGCCTGTCTTGCCAGACATCCGATTCCTGTAGACCCAATTCTGCACTGTCAGTGCCCAAACACTGTATGAGGGTAAACTGATAATGCCATTCAGACCTACAATATGTATATCACCTGCTACGTATGTATGCCCTATTCAACCACATGTGTGTTTCCAATGGGAGACATACCAGTATATATGGTGTGTAAGAAAGCTCAACCTTGTCTTTACATCAAAAACAGAGAGCAAAAACGAGGAGAACCTGCCATCCAGTCATTGGCTGTAGGGGCCAAACTCTACTCAGCAGGTGCTCAAGGACCACATTGCTAATGTGCACCAGTTTTGATGGGGGAAGGGGCATTGTAATGGAATCCATGGTTAGCTTATGCATATACCTCTTGCTGTACAATCCTGAGATACCACACCCTTCTCTATCTTGTCTGCCAAAACTCCTTCACTAGCACTACCCACAATCACTAGCACCCAATCTTAAATCTGATAACCCATCTATAACTAATTCACAACTCTACACCATCTAAACACCTTCCAACATGCCAAACACATAAATAAAGCAAAGGCTTTGAAATTATCTGATTATCTGAACATTTGTGCCAAATTATGCTTAAGTGGAGAATTCTTCTTACGTTTTATGCAAAAATAAATAAATCTCTACCATCATAATGGGATTGTACTATTACTTTTATAATTCATTGGCTTTCTGTTCGTGGGTTGGAACCCACTACTGGGTTGGAACATGTCCTAAGGCAAACCACAGCTGCAGCATTACTACTGTCAAATGCCTATTTCAGCCAAAGTTGGGTCCCAGGACTTAAAAGGGTTAAAGACTGCTGTACTAATTGACCTGGAGGATACCGATTGTCTCTTTATGCTCATTGTTGATACATTTGTTTAGCACATCTATGACGCAAGCAGCAAACAACTTATACCCTAACCCTAAAGTTAACACTTGTACTGGGATAATATCTGACAGAAGTACTGTGTCATGCTGCAAAACCAATCTGGGACAAAAAAAATATTCCCTATCATGTGCAGAGCTCACAGTTTCCTGTGCACTGGAAAGCATTTGTCTAGTACACAATGGAACCCTTTTGTCAGGCATAGGTAAACTCGGCCCCCCAGAAGTTTTGGGACTACAACTTCCATCATCCCTGGCCACTGGTCCTGTTAGCTGGGGATAATGGGAGTTGTAGTCCCAAAACATCTGGAGGGCCAAATTTGCTTATGCCTGCATTTTAGCTTCCCTCTTTGGTCCTCACATAGATGTAAGTAGAGTCATGTGCAGTTCAATGTGTCCAGTCTTTACTTCCAAGGGGAAGCATAGAAGGTCATCCCATTGAAAGTAATGTACAGCTGTAGTTCAGCCGGCACTACTTTCATTCAGTGGAAGGTTGGCAGTGGGGATGTCCCAAGACTCAGATGCATCCACTTCCATGCATGCAAACATGTGCACATGTGAAACAGCAAACAGAGCTGATAATTTATGGGTTTGCAGGGGTATGCCTACAAATCTACCTGGTGGCTTAATAAGTTTTAGAAATGGCACATAAAACTGTAACATTAACAGCTGGATTTTATTTATTACTTAGTTATTAAATAAACATCTCCTTACTCCTTAGATTCTAGTCAAATAAAAATACATCAAATCACAAAATACAAATTCATTCAAATAAAGCACAATATAAAAAGCCCTAAGCAAAAATAAGCAGAAAGCCCCATTGAAATTCAGCTTCTTAAACTGTTGCCTCTGATCCCTGAAATTTCCCTGAAATTTTTTATACTGGTAGGTTTTCATGGGCAGCGGATTCTAAAGGGGATTTGATCTGGGAGTTAAAAGTTTGAAAATTGTAGTTTCTGTTTTATGTGATTTAGATAGCTATCTACTGTATGTTTTTGGAGTTTCATTGTGTAAACTGTCCTGGAATGCTGTGCAATCAAGGGCAGGATATAAATTGAAGAAATAAAATAACATAAAGGGGACCACCATAAAGAAATCCCTGTTCCACATCTCAATTGATCTTAATGACTGACTTGCTCATAAATGGAGAACAGAATTTACATGTGGGTAAGTGTATTTGGAGTTGGGATATTAGTATTTTCTTATTAAATTACATGGGGAAAGGGATATATGATTTGTCTGAAGTATTTGGATAGATTAATCTAGCAATTTACTTTCCTTTTACTGTACTTTCTTATTTTGCCTCATTTATAGTTTTGCACTTGCTCTGGATCTTTTTAGAATAGTTTCCAGAAGTGTTATTGGAAACTGACATTACATTAAACACACATTTAATGCATTTAACATATACTTTACCCAAAATATAACCAACCTAACTTCAACATTCTGTTTTTAATTATTAGTATAATTTCCTAGATTACAACCAGAAGAAAAAGGAGAGTTGTTTTCTCTCAATTGTACTGAGATTTTTTTTTTATCATGTAAATATAGCCCAATACCTATGTAAACCACTCTTGGGTGCCAATTGTCTCATTATTAAAAACAACAGCCTAGAATTGCTTTTTAAAAACCTATTTTGTAAGCACATTTTAAAATGCTCCCACTGTTTGATGGCAAACTAGGCAACATTGGTTTACTGCAAAAAAGGGTTAAATAGATGTGAATGAATACAGAAATAAGGCTTTTAATATTCTGCAAATATTAACAAAGAAAAATGATAATGTTGAGTTAATGTGGGTTAAGGATGAAATGAAAATAAATTTTTCTGATTGCTAAGTGTTGACACTTTTTTGGCTAGTCCCTCAAATCTTTTTTTCTTTTCTTTTTTCAAGGCTGTGTAATTACAGAAGGCTTTTCCCCTCCTTCCCCCTCCTGCTTTGAGCCCACATTAGTAATGACCCTTTCACTGCTTCAAAAACCACTAATAGTCTTCAGCAAAGGCAAGAAAAATGAACAGGATAAATTGGAATCCACAGTCAGTAATTTGCATCATATGAGGCTGCTTTGGCCACTCACACTCATTCCTGGCCATCAATCCTTTGCTGTCAGGTGCTGCACTCTGCCACCATGATAAATACTCCTCCTAACACTCTGATTCGTCCAAACAATGTAATTGTCCTCTATTCTCCTCTTGGTAATGGAGATAATGAATGACTGCACAAACAAGAAGGATTGCTCATCACAGACACAGGGGTGGTTTCAAGCTGAAAAGCCTTGAGTACAAATTTTAATTGACTGAAAATCAGGGCTGGACAAAAAGATGGAAAGAACAGTCTATATTTTCTTACTAGCTTATTTCTTTTTCCGTTATAAAGAGACTGTTTTCTCCTAAGGAAGCATCTTCTAGGAATATTCAATACAAGGAGCACCTATACATGATATGGCTTAAGAAATAAGGTATAAAAATGGTTCTGTGTAAAAATGGCTTATTGTCTTGGTGATGGTATTAAAATATGATATCCTTCTTTTACTAGGCAACTGTTAAAATTGAACTACGGTAGTTGCCTTCTGTGCATAATAGTAGCAGGGACAATACTTTTTCATTAAAATGGAAAGATGGTATGTGGAGTCTCTGTCCTAAATGTACAAGGAAGGCTAAGTATTTTCATGGCATTTCCTTATAATAAGTAGATCTGTTCAGAATCACAGCCATAGCATCACAAACAAATATTGAACTAAACATATCAAGAATGATGGCAGGAAGGTTGCAGTCAACAAATAGTATGCTACGTTGGTGCAGTATATCTATTTGAAACTAGGTACATACTTGGGATAGAATTCTAAAACTAGCAAATCATTGAGGAAACAGCTAAAACCACATTGGGTCGAGTGATTTTCTTTGCTTTCAGTAGGGTAACTACTGTGCTTCAGATCAACATACAGTACAATGAAATTATAGAAATTCAGCCCTCTCAAATGGCCCTTATTATTCTCAATTAAGAGTGAAGAACAATATAGCAACAACCTCAACTTACATGGCATTATATATTTGCAAGTTTCCCCCTTTTTAATGTTATGGCTTTTTAAACATGAAGTGGATTGTTTATCTGAAAGCGTTCTGGCAGGCCACCACCATATTTCTAAAATTAAATAAAGGATTTGAAAACAATCAGCATTTCGAGCAGTTCAGACCACAGCAATATGTTTCAGATTAATTTACAAATATATGTATATATTTAAGACTAAACTACAGAACTAGAAAATTCCTACTAGTTAGTCTATAACATGCCTTCTAACACTTTATTAGAACAGACATCATATTGAAATAATAAACATGGGAGGCTTTCATTTCTTCTTTGATCTATATTACTAAATGTCTAACTGGCTCAAATTTAAAATAAACTCTGGGATGTTTGCAGTTAGAAACTGGAAGGAGACCACAAGGCATAATTTGTTGTCACTTTTCATATTGTCTGACTAAAAGTGTAGTTTAGTCTATGCATTACTGGGTACAGTGCAATGCTCATCCAGTCAATCACACGGTGGCTAAATACTCTTGTACTAATACAAGAGTAAAGTACGTAGTGGAAAGCAACAGTGACAGATTTCTTTCTCAGTATGGAATGATACAGAAGTGAAGGCATGGATCACAGCTCTATATGTTCCCCAAATCACACTAAACACATAGCAGGCAAGTAGCATCAGACTATGTAGATATGGTGCAGGGCAAGCAATACACAGAAAGACACACAGAAGTAAGCCGCCAGCCAGATGAGCAAGACAAGAAAATAATAATAATAATAATAATAATAATAATAATAGTATCACCCAAATATTCCGATTGGCAGACACCTCATGGTCTCCAGGCCTACTGGTGTATCTCTAAAAGGTAAAGGCAAAGGTACAGCTTCCAGGTCATGTGGCCAGCATGACTAAGCCACTTCTGGCGAACCAGAGCAGCACACAGAAACATCTGTTTACCTTCCCACCAGAGTGGTACCTATTTATCTACTTGTACTTTGACATGCAGGAGCTGGGACTGAACAACGGGAGCTCACCCCTCTAAAGCCATTATTAATTCAAGTAGGAATGACTCCTTCTAAAGGCTGCCGTTACGACTGAGTTTGGAAAGCACAAAGTTTGGCCTAAGCTTCTGATGTAACCTTACCATGATCCCCTCCCACTCTCAACAGCCACAACATGTCCTGGAAGATGCCAGTGAGGCAGAAACCCTGCAGATGAAGAATAACAAAAGCAAGGAGGGAGGAGCCTCATATCCTCACAGTATTGGCAAAGAAGGAAGAGAGATGGAAGCTCCTTGCACAGCACAGCCTGGCATCCCCAATCCACTCTGCAACTTTCTGCCATAGAGATGAATAGAACCAAATCACTTTCATGGCAGAACACAAACCAGGGGAACAGGGAACCTCTGCAGCAGTTAGCAGCAGCCTAAAGGGCCAGCAAGCTGCGGGTAGCCACTTTACTATTTTCTCACAGCACCCTGGAATGATACACCGTCAGAAGTGTTGTGAGAAATTTAAGCTGCCTGAGATGCTTGGAGCACTGGGGATGGGTTCTTAGGCAGACATCAACGAAGGGGTCTGATGAGGTGCTGACACCCCTGCACCTACCCAAAGAGGCCAATCTGCTTCTGGTTTTGCTACCTTTCCGTTTAAAAACTATTAAAGCGGCTTGCAACAAGACAAATAAAATAATATAAAAACACACAGATTTCAATAGGGAAGGGTATAAAGAAATCAACAACTTAATAGGCCAAGCACCTGCCAAAATAAAATGGCCACAAAATAATGGAAAACCATCAGGTAGGCCTCCTTAAACATAGATTTCCACAGCCCACGTGGAGCAAAAAGTCCCTCTGTAGTAATAGGTAATTATACAGTTAAATATTTTCTCCAATTATTATGGGTTGGAGTTAAGACTCTTCCCTGTAGCTTTAGCTTGTTCTTGTAGTTACCTAGCTGTGCTTTAGCCTGTGAATCCATAAACAGCCGCTTGTTCTGGGCCTGCAAAGTAACCTAGTCTTATATTAAATAAATAAGAACGTAACACTTTCTCCAGTTCAGGCGTTTGTAGAACACATAGGACAGTCTCTCCAGTATATCTCGATGAATGAGCAGGCTCATACAGGAGGTGACAGTCCTTTAGATATCCCAGTATTAAGCTGTTGAGGGCATCAGAACACATGATCACCAGCACCTTGAATTGGACATGGTAATGAACGAAGCCAGTGAAGCCCTTTTAAATGAGGAACTACATGTGCCAAATACAGTGGTACGAACTTAATTCGTTCCGGAGGTCCGTTCATAACCCGAAACCCTTCTTAACCTGAGGCACGCTTTTGCTAATGGGGCCTCCTGCTGCCGCTGTGCCGCCGGGGCACGATTTCTGTTCTTATCCTGGGGCAAAGTTCGCAACCCGAAGCAACTACTTCCGGGTTAGTGGAGTTTGTAACCCAAAGCATTTGTAACCCGAGGTACCACTGTAAATGGCTCTGGTCAAAACTCTAACTGCTGCAATCTGAACTACTTGAAGTTTCCAGAGATTTTTCTAAGGTAGTCAAACATACAGCACATTGTAGCTATCCCACTGCTCATCTAGTTCTTCATTTTCCCTGCTGGGTTTTAGAATCTGAAGAGGGGAGGAAATGATGAGCACTGTAAGCAAGGACTGGGGGTGGGGTAGGGGGACAGAAAAGTCTTGCCACTTCTGGGCTGTTACCATGGCTTTCTGGGGTGAGGGCCTCTCCCTGCTTAGTCTGTTCACAAATCACAGGCCCTGTCTACCAGGCTTTGCTGTCAGTCCCAGGCACTTGGATAGTGTGCATGGAATCTTGCTCAGCTTTGAAAATATAAAGGTCCCCCCCCTATTATATAGTATACACCATGTAATCACCACAGTATGTTTTTACATGCCTAAAAATTTAAATGTTTGCATTTAGCCTGAATATTTCAGGTAAATGAGACTACTAATAATTCCAAATCACATGCATGGTTGCCCTATTTAAGTTTGTTTTAAGGTGCGGGTTAACTGTGTGTGTATATGTGTGTGTATATTTTTCTAATATTTTCCTGAAAGGGTGTGTATATGAAATTCCAGATGGGATTGGTTTATTCAGTTATAGAAAGCCCAACATTCAGTGGGGAGCACAGAAAAAAAGAGTTTATGATCAAAGCAAAAGGATCTAAGTGTTCGTTTTTAGGAAGGTTTTGAATTCAAAATATTTTGGATTTCTATTTCCAAAACTAGTTCCACTGAAAAACATTGGTGCCATTCTTTACAGAGCAAGGGAAACACAGACAGCAGTAGGGGAAAAATTGATTGTAGCATAAATATATGACCTCTAGTTTTAAATATTTAGCTCCACTAGTAGGTACTTTGTGCTAGAGTGCGAAAAGCTATAAAGCATCTCTTGTAGGAAACATCTCTTGTTGTATCTCTTGTAGGAAAAACAGGTTGCCACAACTGTCTCTGTAAAATACTTTTCTGCTTTTGTTGGGCAAGCTAAATGACGGATGTCTTTCTATGTCTCCAACTTTCTCTCACTACAGTCCTTATTGTTGTACAGTCATGTGCTCATGCATCAGCTAATTCATTCAAACAATGTAACAGGACAGGGACTATCTCCAAAAGAGTTTCCAGATGGGAAAGGAATGATAATTTAGTTCACAGTATTTGCAAATAAAAACAAATCTAAGATGTTTTATGTCTTTCCCTCTTCTGCTTTCTTTTATGCACAGACAAGAACACAGACAAATCTTAACTCTAATCAAGCAGTTGCTCCTACCTGCTGGGAAGATAGAGAGATGTTATTGTTATGACTTTGTTAATTACTTGGGAGGTGTCAGACACTGTGGTGAGGAGCAGCAGTATAATCAGAACTTGGATAGACATCCAGGAATAGATAGCCAGAGGGAACACTGGATCACTGCTGATTCAACAGAAACACTCAATCTTCATTTATATTCTTTTGGATTGGATTTACCACTGATGCAGCTACAATGGAGATACAGCACAGACACTTTTTCTTGGTAGATCTCCTTAGAACTCTAGAGAGATGCTCCCAGAGTCTCTGGAGCCAAGTACCAAATCTACATGGGACGCAGGTGGCGCTGTGGGTTAAACCACAGAGCCTAGGGCTTGCCAATCAGAAGGTTGGTGGTTCGAATCCCCGCGGCGGGGTGAGCTCCCGTTGCTTGGTCCCAGCTCCTGCCAACCTAGCAATTCTAAAGCACGTCAAAGTGCAAGTAGATAAATAGGTACTGCTACAACGGGAAGGTAAACGGCGTTTCCGTGTGCTACTCTGGTTCGCCAGAAGCGGCTTTGTCATGCTGGCCACATGACCTGGAAGCTGTACGCCGGCTCCCTTGGCCAATAACGCAAGATGAGCTCTGCAACCCCAAAGTCGGTCATCACTGGACGTAATGGTCCCTTTACCTTTACCTTACCAAATCTACAACAAGGACAGGGATGTAGCTAGTTGCTTTGATATGTGTACTGGAAACTTCCAGCTTTTAGCCTTTAAAGAGGGTTCAGAAGATTCAGTTAAGCTAGAGTGGTGACCAAATTACTTACTGGAGTAACCCTCCAAGTGTCCCTATTTTCCAGGGATTTCCCTGATTTAGAGAAGCTGTCCCAGTTTCCAATTTGATCCCAGAATATCCCACTTTTCTTTAGGATGTCCCTGCAGTGGACCCTCCGGATACGAACTTAATTCGTCCCGGGGGTCCGTACTCACCCCAAAAAGTCCGTATCCAGAGGTGCGGATTCTGCGCACGCGTGAAGCACACAGAGTGCTTCTGTGCATGCGCACACGGCGAAACCCAGAATTATACACTTCCGGGTTTGCCACGTTCATAACTCGAAATTACGTTACCCGAAGGTAATGTAACCCAAGGTACAACTGTATTTTCATTGAAGAAATATTGGAGGGTATGAGGTACAGATAGTGTATACCATCTATACGATATTGGTTTCCAGTCAGTTTCTAGGCACAATGCATATTACTGTTTTGACCTTTAGAGCCCTAAAGCAAGATGGGCTAATCATTTTTTTGGCCTGAGGGCCACATTACCCCAAAGTCTTGTCTACTTAAAAGTTTGTTGGGGTTTTGGCTACCAACTTGGGATGGCTTTAGAAGAGGATTAGTCAAATTCATGAACTACTAGCCATGATGACCATGTACTGCCTTCACTGTCAGAGGCGGTATGTGCCTCTTGAATATTTGCTGGGAATCACAAGGAGAGTGCTGTTGTACTCAGGATGTTGAAATAGATTGGCCTTTGCCCTGATTCAGTATGGTTCAGAACCATTAGTGCTTCATATATTCTTATGGTGTTGATTTTAGTGTAAGATTTCACAATGATTCTATTGTGGTGGAGTCTCCTTCTTTGGAGGTCTTTAAGCAGAGGCTTGACAGCCATATGTCAAGAATGCTTGATGGTGTTTCCTGTTTGGCAGGGGGTTGGACTGGATGGCCCTTGTGGTCTCTTCCAACTCTATGATTCTATGATACTAAAATGCGTTCATTTCCTTCCACTTTCAGTTAAATCTTACATATTGCTTATTGAAATATTTTAATTTTGTGATGTTCCTGTTTCTCATTTTAAAACTATAAATTCTTCTCACATTATTTAACTTTCACTTGTCTGACCACATTTCTATTTAATTTGCTCTTTATTGGCTTGCTTTCCATTTTGCATGAATAATGCTTCATGAAATGTTGTCTGAATTTGATAAAAAAAATTCATATTAATGTTATATTCTGCAAGAGGCCTCTCCGATTTCTGAGGAGCAACCATGGGTTACTTATAGACTAAAAAAGAGCAACTATATCAGGATCGAGGATTAACATACAAGCATGAAGGTAAGATTTGGAATTGTCATTTTAGATTTATGTCAAAAATTGTGTTTGGATGATCCAACTATCCAAAGTTACACTTACAAGAGTAATACTGTATATACTTAAATCAGTATCAGTATAAACTATTATTTACCTTTGTTCACTAAATCTAAACATTATACATTATTGTACATTATATTGTAATGGAAAATACTCTGGCATTCATCCTTACCTATAACTCAGTCTACAAGTTTAAATTAGTATTATTTTAAAAAATTCTTTTATTTAACTATTATATTAACACGCAACCAAACTTGTAAGTCTCTGCAACTATGCTTGTAATTTTTTTTCTTTTGAAATGTAAAAATCAATAAAAATAATTTCAAATGAAACACAAAAGTAAGATAAATATGTAACTGGGTGAAAAAAAAGGAAGCTAAGGCTTTAAATGGCTACAAGACCCCCATGATATTTGAAACCACAGATTTCTGAACACTTTTCAACACATTCAGTCATGGTTTGGGATCAAATGTAGCAGCTAGTTCTCATTAGATGTCTTAATTTGTTTGCTGAAACGGCAATTTATCATTTGGTAACCACAGAAGCGGCTTAGTCATGCTGGCCACATGTCTGCGGACTGTCTGCAGACAAACGTCGGCTCCCTCGGCCAGTAAAGAGAGATGAGCACCGCAACCCCGGAATCGTTCACAACTGGACTTAACTGTGAGGTGTTCTTTACATTTTTAACCACAAGTAAGTACATGTTTCATCTGCACATTAGATCTGGTGCAGAAGAAATGTGAGTAATGCTGTTTAATAGACCAATTCAGACTTATGATTCCAAACTGCTACATCAAGAAACTAAATTTGTCACAAAATCTGATAATCACTAAACAGAGATAGTAAACCAAAATAAATTATTTGTCTCTAAACAACCATTGAAAGCTGCCTACAACTCTCAGTTAGACCCTATCAGGGTGGCAGAGCTTTTCAACCTATAGGCCCTGTCAAAGGTTAGCATATATAGAACTGCTGTTTATTGTAATTGGAGGCAGCCATTCATTTATCTTAAGGAAGGTTATTTCCAATCATATGATCAGAGATTTTCTAACTGCAGATGCCAGCAACTGAGCCAAGATCGGACACATGCAAAGAAGTGCTCCACCAATGAGCTATGGTCTCACTTCACAAGCCCTCAGAGACAGGTTAAATGAATAAAAACGTATGATGATTCAGACCACAGGTCCTTCAAATCCACTATTGCTTACCCTGACTGGCAGCAATTCCCTAAGCCTCAATTGTGGTCTGAAATCCTTTAACGGCCAGGTATTGAACATGGAGTCTTTTGCATGCCAGTCATGTGCTTCAACATTCAGCTGTGAGTTGTCCCTACTGTACAAGGAAGGTTTTAGAAATATCAATGATCTTGATGCACAGTAGCAGTTGGAAAGTTAGCGTCACTTTTGACAACAAATATTCTTCCCCCTCTTTTTTTTAGCTGATGGGGCAAGAATTTTATTTGCAAGTTGGAGAAGATTTTGGATCACCAACTGCAGCTGAATATATATCAGCTCACAGCTTGACTAAAATTGCAAGCAATGTTACGTGAGTCTTCTAATACAAACACATACCCATTCACTTATCATACGTGATGTACAAACATCTGCAAAATGTTAAAAAAAACTTTTAAAAAGGAGATGGAAAGCTCCTTTCAAAGATTCATCTGGCAGCTGGCCCACACAAAACTGTAACAGAGCTGCCTATTCTCCTAGTAAAGACTTCTAATTTGCATATTTAAATAAGTGCATGATTGCAATTGTCCATTGCCTATCACTGAGGTTACCTATCCAATTGAAAAAACAAGGCTCATATTATCCTCCCCATTCTGACCATGCATATTGCAACTATGTTGTTACAGTCCATTTGTATCCAACTCTATCTTCTCTGAATTTTAATTATCACCACCTCATCAGATAGATTAAGAGGTAGCAATTGAAGGACAGCTAGTGATTACACAAATAATTATGTATTTCAAAGTGTGCAAAATCTGGATCAGCAATATTATTTGGAAGTGTCCTTTGGCATTTGTAGAAAAAGGGTCACATTATAAGGTTCTTGAGATTTGTCTCTTCCTTGTAACTGCTGTTTATTATTATTCAACATTAGTCTGGTTCTAAACATCAAAGTATTGATAAAGGAAAATAACACATGCAAGGTTTACAAGCATTATATCTATGTTATACACTTCCTAGCAGTCCTTATTTGAGTTGCCTATTAGACTGAAAGTTTGGGGAACAGAGATCAGCCATTATAAATTTGTGCCTAAATACAACAACAACAACAACAACAACAACAACAACAACAACAACAACAACAACAATTTATTATTTATACCCCATCCATCTGGCTGGGTTTCCCCAGCCACTCTGGGCGGTTTCCAACAGAAGATTAAAATAATTGATTAGAGATTAAAAGCCTCCCTAAACAGGGCTGCCTTCAGATGTCTTCTAAAAATCTGGTAGCTGTTTTTCTCTTTGACATCTGATGGGAGGGCGTTTCACAGGGTAGACGCCACTACCGAGAAGGCCCTCTGCCTGCTTCCCTGCAACTTGACTTCTCGCAACGTGGGAACCACCAGAAGGCCCTCGGTGCTGGACCTCAGTGTCCGGGCAGAACGATGGGAGTGGAGACGCTCCATTAGGTATACTGGACCGAGGCCATTTAGGGCTTTAAAGGTCAGCACTAACACTTTGAATTGTGTTTGGAAACATACTGGGAGCCAATGTAGATCTTTCGTTCCTGCAACATATTGAATACTAGAGCTCAGTTCTAGATGAAGTATATTATTATTATTATTATTATTATTATTAAAATTTGCATACCGTCCTTCACTCAAAGATCACAGGGCAATTCATCACATAAAAATTAAAAATGAGAACACAAAATACATAATAAAAATAGAAACAAACCAATGCGCACCCCCCCCCGTTAAGATCTGTGCAAAAGAGAGGTTCTGTGCAAATGAGCTGTTTTAAAAATAAAAATACGAAAACATGCCTTCAGGAACAACCAATGGGAAAAGGCAATGTACATCCTTTCTTTGCAGCTGATGGAAACAAAATAGAAGCAGGGTGTGTGGTGAAAACAGCAGCTAGTGAAATGTGATTTAAAAAAAGCTCACTCACACAATGTGTTTCAGTGTGTCCACAGTTGGGTAACATGCAATTTTATATGGGATTTTCTTCCCTTATCCAATTATCCATGGATTGGGGGAATCTGCAGTTAGCAGGGTTGGTGGTGGCTGCCACTTGAACGAAGACATTGTGTGGACACCACAAAAAGCAACAACAGACACACAAGCAGCTTTAAGTCCATATTAAACTCCAATGTGGATGAGCCCTGACTTAAATATAGCTTTTACAATAAAGAAATCCTATTTCCCATCCAACCTATGAATAAGTCACATCCTCTATAAATGCATGACTTTAAAAGAAAGTTAATACTTCTTATAAATGATATCAACAAAATTCATTTAATTTGAATCAACAGAACTTTGTTCAGAGGAAATATGTTTAAGGTGGAAAATGGGGGCATTGAAACAAGTAAATTCAATTCTTGTGTGTGTGTTTGAATTTTAGAGACATAAAATATTTTACCTTTTCTTTTTTTGCAGCTGAGTGTGTGGGGAAATGACATAAACATATTGTACAGTGAGAGGAGCAGGGGTGCTCAAATGAACATTCTGCCTCCAGGCCTCTGTCTTTAAAAAGCCCTTAGTCCTTACATCATCCACCTGTGTTGTCCTCAGTTTTCCCTCAGCACGTGTGTGTGTGTGTGTGTGTGTGTGTGTGTGTGTGTGTGTGTGTATCCTCAACAGCCACTATTGAGAACAATGGATCTTTATCTGCTATATACACTTTTCAAAATTAGGCATTGTTAAACTTTTAAATACATTCTTAAAGTTTTAAAATATGCTTTTATTTTTAAATGTATTGTTTTTGCTACTTTGCTGTGTGCTGCTCTAGCCTCATTTGGCAGGAAGGGTGCAATAGAAATTTAACAAATAATAATGGTGAAATAATACATGCAAACTTCATCAAAATGCAGTTTATAAAAGATTGGTTTCATATGTCAGGGAGGGTTTTGTGTGTGCTAACTTTCCGCCTCACCACCACAAAAGTGAAACAACTTTCATGCAAATGACACTTAGGAAGTCATTAGTATAACAGAAATCATCTAATTTTGCAAACAGAAAATCAAAGTGTTTGATAATATTCTGTCCGTAGCTGCTGCAGAATAGGGGCAGGCCAGGAACTTCTGTCTCAAAATGCTCCATAAATCAAGTATGATACTACAGGTGCAAAAAAAGGGAAGCATTTGTTTGCTGCAAAATAAGGGGAAGCATTAGTCCTCTCTGCATTCCAAGAAAGACAAGTGACAATACCAGGGCTGCACTCTAGGTTCATAAAAACAAAACAAAAACAAAAACAAGAATACATTTCAGGGGCAATTGGAATAATCTCGGAAGCGAAACTACAGAGTCCATGAAAGGCAGGAAAGTTCTGGATAATAGCAGAGAGGAGAACAGTTGGCACTAAAGAAAGGTTATACTGCATTGTCAATTTTAAATAAATAATTGGAGCAAATTCCCTCCAGTCTAGTAGGACCTTTAAAGACTCTACTTTAAGGAGAATGATTCAATCACATTAAACATTTACCACTACAGTGGCTAACAGGTTAAGTTAAAACTGAAAAGCCCCTGGCTCAAAATGTCACCTCTGCCAAAAGCCCCATGTGTGGCTTTAGATAAGCAATTATACGTGAATCTCAACTTGCCCCCCACCCTTAGCTGCTAGACTGGGATAATATTAGTGAACTGCCTTACATGTTTGTTGTAAGGTTTACAGATAAAATGCACATGATGTTATTTGGTAACTAAAGTGTTATATAAATGTGGAGCACCATTTCATTTCTAATCTGCAATTTGGTGTTTTATTCCTTTTAAGACTGCAACACAAAATACACAAAGTGTCATTCTTGTGTGCCTGGTTTATTACATCGGGCTAGTGCAAGGGTCCCCAAACTAAGGCCCGGGGGCCGCATGCGGCCCAATCACCTTCTAAATCCGGCCCGTGGGCGGTCCAGGAATCAGCATGTTTTTACATAAGTAGAATGTGTCCTTTTCTTTAAAATGCATCTCTGGGTTATTTGTGGGGCCTGCCTGGTGTTTTTACATGAGTAGAATGTGTCCTTTTATTTAAAATGCATCTTTGGGTTATTTGTGGGGCATAGGAATTCGTTCATCCCCCCCCCAAAAAAAATATAGTTTGGCCCCCCACAAGGTCTGAGGGACAGTGGACTGCTGAAAAAGTTTGCTGACCCCTGGGCTAGTGTTCCTGAGTTGTATGATGTTATAATTGTCTTCAAGAATATTAAATCAGAATAAAAGGTTTGATTCCTTAGCACTACAAGGCATGTTTGGCTTCCAGATGTGATCTACATGCACTTCTATAGTTCCTGCTCTCTACCTAGCCTTCAGGCAATTGGAATCCATCGGTACTGAACACCGGAAGCTAGTCCCCTAGGCACCAACACACATGTGAGACACATTTTCTTGACGCCTTGTGCTTGGTGTCATTCTATACCAGGCATAGGCAACCTTCGGCCCTCCAGATGTTTTGGCCTACAACTCCCATGATCCCTAGCTAACAGGACCAGTGGTCAGGGATGATGGGAATTGTAGTCCAAAGTATCTGGAGGGCCGAAGGCTGCCTATGCCTGTTCTATACAAACACAGAATGGGGTTCCCTCCATAGCAACAGAATGCTGGTTAGGCAGGGTTCCTGTCTGCTGAAGAAGTCCTATGCATGTGTATTTCACATGTACTTGCACAGAACCCTTCAAAGTGATACTTAACATGCAATGTTATAAGAACCTGAGTGATGTTGTCATCCAGATTAGTGCCCACATTTTCACTGCCCGGCTTCATGCATTAAGTACCCATAGGGTACTTGAGGCATACTTATGGTAGGGATTGTGTCAGCAATCCCCTCTCACTCATCAATGTGAGTGCCCAGGAGTGTCCTTTTTAATCTGGCAAATGCCGTATGCTAAGGAAGTGGCCGAGGCCTGCACTTCCATATTGGCCTTTGCAGTATAATGTGGTTTCCCTGAAGTTTATGCCTCTTGTATTCATAATAGACTTTCATCCAAGCTTGCTTTGTTGGTAACTTTTACACTGCCGGGTAACAGTTCTGAGGTGGTAACAAACAGCTTCAGTGCTTGTGTCAGGAGAAATAAAACTGTTATTATTTAAAACACTTCAAAGGCCACACTTGAACTCCACAGCTCTGCAGAGTTGTCGTGAATAAAAAACAACAACCAGGCTGTAGAACACCAGGCTGCCCCCTCAACAATAAGCTGTCTTCTCTCCAACTTACTTTTGGATTCCTGCCAGTTGCCCATTTGCTTTACACCATCAATTTATATTCACTGAGATGGTGTAAGGTTCTAGAACAGAAATTATTATCAAATTTGCCTGCCAAACATATGAGCAGAAAAAGCTGGTCTTTCAGAGGCCTTTGTGTACAATCCAAGGACCCAATTCTGTAAATACTTTCTGCTAAGTATTCAGTACTTTTAAAGACTCAGTTTTTTACCTGCTAGTAAAAAACTAAAAGCAAAGTCAGGTGTTCTTACCTTTATCATTTTAAGTTGTTACACTAGCACCTTTTTTTAAAAAAGAAAACTCCAGATGGGTAAAATGCAACAGAATTAGTTAGCATTTTGGGCACTATACTTTTATTTTATTTTTGTACACTAACTGTTTGCCAACATTTATTATCAGTTACAAAATGTGCTATTGTTTTAACAAGTTGCACACTAGACGAGGTATACTGAGAATACCTCACATGTTTTATATGGAGCAATAGCCCCTCTGTGTCTGAGGTGAATCTGAATTCTCTTCCAAATGTGGGGAGTCTTTTGCACTATAATGAAAAGCGTCTGTCCTGTAAGAATGGCAGGTTTCAGTGGAACTGTGTGATTATGAGTTTGAAGGGATTTACTCCTAGGTAAGTGAGCATAGGATTTCAGGTTAAGCATGCAGCTTCATCATCTGAGAGAAGAGATCAGACACAGAAATGGCCAAAGACAGAGCAGAATTTAGCTGGCCATAAGCCAAAACCACTTCCCAAGCCATTTTCCTCCCAGTAGGTTCTGAGATTAGATATAACCTCCAACACCCGCTATACACACACACACACACACACACACACACACACACACACACACATGAAGAAAAACACCTGTGGAGAAGTGGTTTCAAGGGGAAGTGAATGCAGGAGAATAATTCAGCACCACATTCTGTGCTTTAGTTTGCCCCCACACTACTTTAGTAAAATTTTAGCAGGCAGGGCATGCCACCATGAACTGTAATTAAAGCACAAGGTGAACATCAGATTGTACTAGAAACGGCAGACTCCAAAAAGTTGTGGAAGACTGTGAACTTATGCTCAAAAAATACATTTAGGATGGCAAAAGCTGCTGCAACTGAGAAGGGAATGTAGAATGTTTCATATAATGAAGATGGAGTTTCTGTGAGTATGCTAAATGCACTCTGGGCAAATGCTCAGGGAAGAAAATCCCAAGAAGATGGAAATACAGGTGAACAAAGAACTGCATACGAGCCAAAATCCTAGGGGCCATGGGGGCTATGGCACCCACAAAGTATTTGAGGGGGCCAGGCCCCCACAAAGTTGATGGGCATTCCCATTCAAATGGTGTGTGTGCACTGCATCATTTGATCTATTGTGCAGGGCAGGGCTTACCTGGACCCCCACAATATTTTATTCAAGTTGGCACTCCTGAAGAACTGAATAGGCTTGGATTCAGTAAGCAAAAATCTCAGCACCAGAAGAAGGAAGATTTAACTTACAGATGTTAATGCTGTGAGGAGGCTGTTGCATATATAAGCAGTGTCCAGCAATGGAGAAATGTAGTCTATGTAACAAACACACTTTATTAAAGCATGCATCCAGTCTAAGAGAGATCAGAAGACAGTTCAATAGAGGCAAGCAGATACCTCTCCACTCCACTGATATAACTCTTCAACACAAGTGTATGTACTAAAACAAGGAGGCAGTGCTGGGAATGAAAATCTGCCATTCAGGAACTATTAAGCTAAACTGAAGGTCTTCACTGAACACATATGCCTGTACAAGCAGGATAGATAATAAATATGATATTGCACTGATGAAGCCAAACAGGCCAATGGTACATGGTCTGTGTAGGTTTCTTCGGTACTTCAAATAATTTAAATGCCTTTGTGACATTTGGAATAATTGGAAAGGGGGTGGATTAGTCATTCATCAGTGGTGGTCTGATGGATTCCTGGTGGAAATAACGTAAATGTCATTTTCCTACCAGGGATCCTAGTAACAGTCAAGTCTCTGATGTGGAAGTAGACCCAAAGCCATGACCTCTATTTTCCCTATGCTACAAGATTTCTTATCTCTGGTATTGCATCCATAGCAAGGATGTAACCTGTCAGATGTTGTTGTTCTACAGTTGCTATAATCCCTGCATTGGCTACTCTGGCTAGGGCTGATGAAAGCTGGAATCCAACAACCTCTGGAGGGGCACAGGTTCCAGTTCTCTGAGTTATAGTCTCTCATGCCAAGGATGAGAGGGGGAATGCAGTCACAATGGGAGTTAGCTACAGAGAGATGTGTTTGCATGTGTGACATACCTATCTAGTGAAAAAGTTGTGGACAACAGTCACAATCTAGATCAGGCATCAGCAACCTCCGGCCCATGGAGGTCATTTATCCAGCCCATGGACCGCCTGTGAACCAAGCTGCCCGTTCGGCAAGTCCCCCGCGCGCTGCGGTAAACCGGCACGGCACGGCGACTCGCCGCGCAGTGCCCAAAATCGCTTCTGCGCATGTCTGCGGCTGCACAGAAGCGATTTCCGGTGCTGGCTGCCCATTTCCAAAATGCCCGTAGCGCCACCGGAAATGGCTTCTGCACCTGTGCGGCCCATGTCCAGCTCACAGACGATAGTCCGTGGGAATCCTCCGGCCCAAGGGCAGAAAAGGTTGCCGACGCCTGATCTAGATGGACAAGTAAATGGACAAGTAAATTCATGAGAGGCATCAGTAGTTTTGTATCATACCAGTTCCTATAACATCGGTAAATATAGTTCTGGAGTCTTGGAAGATAATTTTAGGTTACAATGTTGAAGGAGTGGCTCTTCAGAAATTCTACCCGTTCCATATTTAGGGCAAGCTAGACCAGTAGAGCTAAGGGTTTTCGGTATTTAAATAAGATAGTGGGAAAGAGCTTTAGATTTACTGTACACTGGGCAGCTTTGGGAGAAAGGCTGAGCTACGCAAACAAGAGAGGCTCCATTTGTGCTACAATGGAACCAAACTGATGGTTCTTAAAATAGTAGTAGTAGTACTGTAGTGGTAGTAGTAGTAGTAGTAATAAAGTTTGCAGAGCAGTTTTATAATTGACATGTAGAACAAAGTTGATAGTACCGGTAGAAGTATATGGGTGTGAGATAACCTCAGTTAGGGGTTATCTGAGTGTTCTGTGTCCTAAAAGAGAGGACAGGATAGATCTCAGTCCAATAGATGTTATTGACAAGTGAACCAAAACATTGGAGGATGAATCAATAGCAAAATCCCCATGAAAAGGACACATAAAGAACAATATAGAGAGGAGTGTGTGAGAGTGAGCTTGCATGCTATTGCTGGGATGTCTTAAAGCAAGATGGGTGAGTTCCAAAACCTACTATCAGAACAGAATGTATAGGAGGGATATCAGAAACCTGACAGAGAAGTGATAATCAATGGGATGCAATTATCCATAATTATAAAATTTACAGAAAATGTAGAGCAGATTGAAGTGGCAATGTTATTGCTTTATATGTCAGGGAGGCTATTGTATGCAATAAATTAGAAACCCATGGGTGAGTAAATTAAATCACAAAAATCCCCCTAATGAATGTTCCAATTGTAATCTTGAGGCGCGGAGCAAGGAGGCAGCCAAATAAACCCCAGTAGTCTTCTAATAATGTCTCTCAATTTACATTATTATGATTCAATGTTTTCTAGGGTCTAATATTTTGTCCTAAACATCCCTAGTCAAATAGCTTGATGGAAAATGCGATGAAAAATGGTAAAAACAACTGATGAGAAAAGCATCAGACTCAAACACAGATACGTATTTTGTACTGTCATTGACAGGCAGCACAATTAAAGCCATGGAAATTGCTGAAGACCTGTTCTTCAACAGAAAAACCAGGAACATGAAGGGAAGAACCACAATGCAGTGCCCCAAATAACCTTTAAAGTTCAAGCTCATAAATTGCATGAGAGTGAAACAAAAATAGCTAAGAAAGAAAGTCGTGTGTATCACTGTATCAAAATTAAGTGACAAAGCATGGTTGCAAACTGGTAACATGCGGGTGCAGAGAACTGAAATAAAGAGGTTACAGCTACATCTTATGAAGACTTCATCTCTTACAAATTTTGAAAGTCTTAATTTTGAAAGGTGAGAGGAAATACTAAGAAGTGGGGAATAGGGTGAGTCAGAAGCATCAGGAAGCAATCCAACATGCAAAGTGGGAGGGGGGAATCAAGAAGCGAAACTACACGTATAGTCACTTCTGGAGTGAAAGAATTCCAGAGAACAGTGTTAATAACCTGGGGCTAAAATGCTAAATGGCTAGAATGTTCACTTACTAAATAAAAGGGGAGTTGCAAGGATTATAGGTATCCATGGAAACATGTGACTGTACTCTAAAGGCACCATCCTTATAAAAGAGAAGGTGGTTGGACACAGAAATGTGGGCAGGCTCTTAGTCCAGGAACTAGATTAGATACATAGCAAACCACCTTAATAAATAAATCTTTCATTCTGATAAAAGACTGCTTGCAGTTTCCTTCTAGTAGAGATTACAAAACCTTACACCACCTACCGACAGTCTTATCCTAAGCTTTCCTTGGAAGTAAATCCCACTGAGTCCAGAGGGATTTAGTTCCTAATAAGTGTGGTTAGAATTGTAGTGATGTGGCATGACCCTGCTTTGTTTACTCAAAAGTAAATCTACCGGTAATTGATTCAATGGGTCTTACTTCCAAATAAATGTACTTAGGATTTAATGCTGCAGTCCTAAGCATATTTAGGACTCAGTGGTACTATTTTCTGATTAATTTTAATATATTTTTAAGGGGGTGGAAGCTGCACACATATTTTGCATGGATAGTTTTCATTTGTTTTGATGAAATTCTTATCATCAACTTAGTTCAGTTTTGCTGTTTGAGCATTTAACTTCTAGGATGGTGGGCTTGATTATTCCACAAACAAGTTTATATCTTGTACAGGACCCCAGAACCATGGAGACACTTATGTCTAAAAAGTAAAAGTTGTAGCTCTTACATTAAACAAACTCTGAGTATTGTGGACCTGAGAATTAGCTTTCCCAAATGAGAATATTGCTAATTCCAAAATATAATAATCTTGTGAAGCATTACTAAAATGCTTTCTGTTTTTAACAGTTTAGCTTTAAAAACAGAGTGCCTCATATATTTGTGAAGGGAGCATTTTCTTTTGGACCTTCTGAAATTAGCATCCCCTACCTTGCCTTCCCCGGAAGTTGTCTTTAAAAATAGAGAATTAAGCTTTAATCATGAGAAGCAGAAGCAAATGGCAAAGGAACAGGCTCTGTGAATCAATATAACTGCCTCTGTGAAGCAAACTGTCCTTTAGTTCACAGCTATATAACTGTGACAATACACAAGGAACAAACACAAGGAACACTTCCAAATGTTCTTGTTTCAGCTCATGAAGGAAGGCTTCAGACTGCTTAAAAACTTGCCACCTGGTGGCTCAAATCATCCCCAGTGAAGCCTTTAGCCTTTAATTACTACCACCACCATTGGACTTAGGGAGCCCTTACATAAGACACAAACAGAGGTTCTCAAAACTCATGTACAAGAAATTGATTTAATTTCCCCATCTCCTTCTCTTGCTCCAGCCTAATACTACAGGATATCAGCTGGAACTAGCACTTGCTGTGGTTATGTAAGCATAAAGCAGCTCACACAACTGATTCTTCTCCTCCTCTTCCCTTTAGCATCCTGAAATGCCCCTCCAGAAGGTCAGGGGACCCTCCCAAGCAATGAAATTGTATCACATGGCACAGGGGGGGAAATGGGGAAGGAAGGTTTCCTCTGCTCATGCAACTACTGGATACAACAGTGAGTGCCACTTTGTCCCAAATATAGACAGAATCGGGACTTCAAAATAAATTTGTTTAGTTTAGTATGAATAAAATACTATAAGCAGTGGATAAACAGCATGAGCCTATAGCTATAGTTATGAGTATGATTTACTCCCAAGTAAGTCTACACAGACAGCATGAACAGAAAATGGAATTTAATCTCCAACTGTGCCCAAAAATTCAGCCATGCAACTTATTCCTATGCAGGTATACTAGAAGCAAGGCAGACTAGAGTTTAATGGATTTACTTCCAGGTGAGAATGCAGAGGATTTCAGCTTAGTCATTGTAAGGTCATTCTTGCCAATTCAGATTCTTCCCTGATTATTATTCTCCATAGTAATAGACCACATGTAGTTCCACATACTACTACATTCACAAAGTGTGGTGGGGCTGTTTATGCCATTCTGCCCTGTCAGCTTCATACCTAACTTTCGTGCACTGAGGTTGAATCTATGAAGCGCGATTCTTCATGCATTAATATTCAGCCAAACACTCAAAGAATCCCTCTTCACATTTTTCTGCTCAATGTGGACACTGGGAGTGGGGTTGGCATGTATGACCTCTTGCCTCCTCCACACTCCCCCTGCCCCTGCATGTCCTTTGGGGAATGAGGCACAGCAGAGACTGTGGTGTCTTTATGATATATGGTCTATTTACACATTTATACAACCTGAGTCTACGATGAAGGGCTCCACAGCATTAACACCCCAAAGGGGCCTTGTTTCTCCCATAGTTGCAGCCTTCCATTCAAACAGAAATCAAAAATTGCTCTCAAACGTGGCCCTAACTCTCTCTCCAGCTTGCTGCTTTACCTCAAGGTCATATCATTTCACTCCAAACTCTGGCTTCATCCTTCTAGTTAATGGCAACTATGAGCTGGGGGGAGGGGCCTCACCCATTTGCCGTCTCATACAGAGCCCGTTTCCTTAATGGTCCATCACCCAGGCAATCATCTCAACACAGGAAGCTAGCCTGGCATATATGTTAACACTTGCTGGGTCCAGGGGTTAGAAGGATCTTGCACACAGCCTATTTCTTCCCCCTCAAACTCATAGCATTATTTATTTCCTTTATGAATCACTTCCTATGAGGCATGCCAAAGCGATTTACAATATATTGCAATCGAAAATTGATTTGAGTTATTCCTTAGACACCAATGAGAAACCTAGATATTTCTGTCTTTGTCTCCATTTATGAAACATATGCAGTACAGTGGCACCTCAGTTTATGAACACAATTGGTTCCGGAAGTCTGTTCATAAACTGAAGCGTTCATAAACTGAAGCCAACTTTCCCATTGAAAGTAATGGAAAGTGGATTAATCTGTTCCAGACGGTCCGCGGAGTACTTAAACCGAAGCGTTCATAAACTGAAGCGAACTTTCCCATTGAAAGCAATGGAAAGTGGATTAATCCGTTCCAGACGGGTCTGCGGAGTACTCAACCTGAAAGATACTTAACCCGAAGCATGGGTATAATTGGTTCCGGAAGTCCGTTCATAAACTGAAGCGAACTTTCCCATTGAAAGTAATGGAAAGTGAATTAATCCATTCCAGATGGGTCCGCGACGTTCGTAAACCGAAAATTTGTAAACCGAGGTGTTCATAAACCGAGGTTCCACTGTATACTTAGGACGACAGCTTTAAATAAATGAAGATCAGGAATTGAGAACTTATGTATAGCACAGCATATTTGAGTTATATGCCAAAACAGAGTCCATCTTTTTAATTAAAAAAAGAAAAGAAAATTAAGAAAAAGGAGGGAAGATCAATTTATGACTTTATGAATGTTTATCAAAGAAAATCTATTCACACTGGCATCACAATTTCTTGCATGTCAATACAAGAGGCCATACTGATTTCTTCAGCACAGAGTAAGAAAGTGGTTCAATGGAGGCAATGGGTCTTCTAACTCTTGCCATTATTGCCTGTATCATAAATCCATAAAGGGGAAAGTATGGTGAAACCAGCTGGCAAGTTCAAATGAGAGATAAACATCAACACCTTTTTAATGACTTGTGTACACATTGTAAACCAGAGAATCTTTATACAAATAAACCAGATAAATCAAACATGAGGTGAGGATTAGAGAGAAGCAATTAAAGCTTTATGGTAAGGTTGATGTAGGAGGGACCTGTAACACATTAGAGCATATAACAGAAAATGTGTTAATACAGACTACAGTGTGTGCAGTTAAATTAATTAGGTTTTTATTAAAAATATTCTAAAGCAATATGTCCATAGACAGGTAAGTTGCTAAAGCACATGGAATAAATAAACATTTAGATTACTTATTTATTAGAGGACTGGTGAAACTGGGAAGGGCAGAAAGAGAGATCAAACATTTTAAAAGACAGATGCGAAAAAATCATAGCTAATTTAGGTATTTTTAAGTTGATGGTTGCTCCAGGCTGGAGACAGAAAATAAAATGCATAATGAGATGAAAAACACCTACTAGGTTGTATTTCATTGACTACAGTTAGGGTCCACCAATCTTTTGACACATATTTGGAATTTTGAGAGAGGGTTGTGAACCCCTCAACTTCTGGTTGCTTCTCTTCCTTCCCTCCCTTGCAGCAAAAGAGAGAGGGCGAATATGCAGACATACAGATATATTGTTTTTCTAAGATCTTCTTGAATTTGCATGATTTTATATGGGAGTCTATAAAACCCACCAGCAAACGAAAGCTTACAGTGGTAGACTATAAAGTAAAAATTCCAAATCCAGTGTTTCCCAGCACCACAAATCCACTGATTTAAGGAATGGATCCTCATCATTTTTACATAGGATGAGAACACCAGCAAATCATCGAACACATTTGCTTACACAAATGTGACCTATGATCTGATTATGGTTTTGAGTGGATCCCTTGTAAAAATTATGAGGATCCGTAAGGGACTTGTGCTTCAGGTTATATATTTGTACCACAGTGCCTCTTGAAAGCACCATTTCTGTGCTTTTTACAGTTTAGTCAATGGAGACAGTTCAGATCTGTGATTTGATGGTGGAGGGAACCTATGAAAAAGTCATGCAATATCAAGAAGATTTGTTTTATTGGATTCAAGTTGTGTGTGCCTATGCTCTGTCCCAGTAGCTTGCAGAAGCAGTGTGGGTTGGACAGTAGTGTTTCCTGTTATTTGACACATATGTCAACAAAGGTAGATTGATGGGCCCAGATAATTTAAGACCTATAAAATAAAATCCAGCAACTTGTTATAAAGCTCAAGTTAAGAAGTAGTAGTCAGGGTCAGGTCTTACCTTTCCTGGTCCATCTAATGTTTTGAGAATCCTTATTCTTTAAACTGTGCTTAATATACCTCAAGTGTAACTCCATTACTTTTTACACTTTATTATACCAATTGCTCAACAAAACATACTAGCAGGAGGTCTGGTAATATATGTGAGGATGCTGTTTGCTACTTATAGTATGAAGAACTAGGGCCCCAAAATGTGTGTGTGTGTGTGTGTGTGTGTATTTAGTCGCTTGTTCTGGCAATAGCAGACTTTCCTTTATGCATCTCCAAAGCAATAAGAACTTAGAATTTTGCCATCATAAAACAGAATGCTTTTAAGTCTTTCCCAAGGGAAACAGTATATGCATAGTTTATGTAAAAAGGAGGAGAAAGTAAAGGTAAGAATTCTAGTAAGGGGTAAAAAATTAACAGTTCTTTAACAGCCTAAGCAATACGCATCATTGCTTTTAATGAAAATACATAGGGGACTATACATTCTGCTAAACTAGATCTTTTTGTAACTGGGGTAAGAAAAATGATGGAATATGGCTCATCTTGTCTTGTCTAAATGAAAGTACTGTACATCTACTTATGAGTCTTCACTCCATAAGAGCATTTTAGTCAGCTTCATCCAGAATCATACAATTAGGAAATATCTGGTAAAGAAAAAGGCGACGAGAACAAGATTGGGAAGAACCCAGAGAGAGCAAATAACATTGATTCTAGAATGAAAAGCTTGGAAATATTTTTAGAACATTGGGCACATGCACTGAAACTGCCCCAAGCAGCTTTATGTTGTGTGACTGGATGATTTGCTGCTAGTATACTGCTGCCAAAGTCTCACTAACTTTGGCATGATCTCAGAAGTATTCCTTACATGAAAGAACACTCTTCACCAACAATTTCTGCTGTAATATATTAACCACAAACATATTTCAGCCAAGATCAGACTTGGAAGTTCGGCTGGATCCCAAAAGCCATTTTCATAAATATGGCTTAAATCCATTGGCCTCAACCATGTTGTTACAGATTTGTAATGCTGAGAATATCTGGTCCTTATTTTCCCACTCTCAGGTGAATATATTCAAAGCAAAATTCCTACACCATATAGCAGATCTCATTACACTTCAGTGTGTGTGTGTGTGTGTGTGTGTGTGTGCGCGCGCACATGCAACTGAAATCTAGAGGAATTACTTCCAAGTAATCACTGTAACCAAGAGGCTGCTGCAAAATATACATGGAATGCTTACATCAATAATCTTCCACATTCACTTAAAAACAGAGAAGACAGACCCATCTGTGCATCCTCCTGTACACACATTGCTTCCACCTTAAGAAAGGTCACAGACAATGTATTTCATATATGGCACTACAGTTAGATTTCAATAAGGGAAAATTAGAAGGGGTGGCAGTCAGGGAAAAGAGAAGCAGAAAGAGCCAAAGTTGGGTGAGACAGCCCCTTGTGTAACTGGGATACCCAAGCAACCCCAGCTATACAAGATGAATAGAAAGCTAGTCAACACTACATTCCAGTACAGTATTTACCTATTATCCCTTTTTTGAATCAGACATCGGGCTAGCCCAACAACAGAGACAAATATGATAACTACATGAGGTGCCAGGTACATGACTCAGCCCTGCAAATGTATTGGGTGGAGAACTGTTGTCTGCACTTTAGGAAGAAGTGCACATAAGCAGCTTTAGCAGCTTGTAACTGCATGAATCCAATTAAAGGATGGAGGGAATGGGAAGAGGAAGTTGCCTTATTTCTAAGTAAGGATTGCACAGGTAGGCTGCAATTCTATATATATTTAGCTGGGTGTAAGCCCCACTGAACTTGGAAGTAGACAAACATAGGATTGTGCTACTAAGGTACTGTTGTTTCACGGCTGTAGACAAGAGTATATGAGAGGGGACACAATTATAAATTGCCTAATACATCAAAACACCTTGGGGCAGCTCTGATAAGACAGACTTTGGAAAGCTGGCAAAAGAGGACTTTGGGTGGCTTTTTCGCTTGTGAGTCCATTTAGCAAATCAGCAGCTTTATGTACTCTCACTGATCCTCATATCCACCTAGGTGCTATTTTGTCCACAGGATTCCTTTACCCACGAGAGGAGTGCCCCACACCTATAACTGTGGAAGTAACAGGGAGTATAAGCAGGGAGGTGCTGCATTTGATTGGTCGACATTCACAGTTACCGTATTTTATTTCAATCTCACCCACAAGGGGATCAGGGGTGGAAGAGGAATGATGTAAACCCACACTCCCCTTCTGTCCACTCTCAATGTAAAATCCTGGGACCAAAACAGAACCTAAACCATTTCAGCACTTGTGCTTCTAGGCTAAGAAACTAGCCACAGAAATTCAGGATTCATTTATTGCTGCTTTCCCGCAAGTTGGCTACAATCAGCTGCATGACACAAAAACAACAAGCTACTTGGTGGATTACAACCAAAGGAATCAGAAGATCTTTAATGACTTTAACTAGTGCTTTTTTTCTAGAAAAAGAGGTGCAGGAACTCCCACTTTTTATGGACACTTTTTTTATTGTTGAGCTTATTTTTTTGGGGGGGGGAGAGCCAAAATTGTGATTAGCACACATAACCATGCCAGCAATGTGGTGGTGCAAGCCACAAAGAAGGATCATTAATAGCCTGCATTACATCCTCTACTAACTGGCTAGAGGAGTTATTTTGGACCAGTTATTTGGAGGTAACTGATTCCCATAGTGGAGGAAGGGCCTCTGGAACATTTGAGTACTCACTGTGATCAACTGGCTACACATTTTAAGAATAAAGTCAGTCAACTTCAGAATGACCTTGACTCTAAAGTTGTTGCAGCTGCAGATGAAGTACCCAATGCTAGAGTTGGTGATGTGTTGCGGGATCAATTTCAGCTTACAAAGTCAGCTGAAGTGGGCAAGGTGCTAGTGGCTATATGCCTGACCACAGGCCATCTTGACTCCAATCCTCTTGGTTTATTAAATCTAACAAAGGGGGTTGACTGGTTGAGTTCAGAGTGTGGTCACTGTGTGAGGGGGTGGTCCCTGCTGCCTTGAAAAAGGTAGCATCAGGGCAGTCTCGAGCAGGTCGCGCTCCCTGGCGCTGAGGGGCGGAGATCGCTCCGGCGCCCCCGCCCAGCGCCCTGCCTACCGGCCCGGCACCCTGCACCACCGGGACTCTACCTAGAGCATAGCTGCCAAGTTATCCCTTTTTTACAGGGATTTTCCCTTATGCTGAATAGGCTTCCTCGCGAGAAAAGCGAAAACTTGGCAGCTATGACCTAGAGCCGGCCCTGGGTAGCATTGGCAGAGGGCTTTTTAGCCTCCTAACAGTTATGCTGTGGGATGCCACAGGGCACTACTTCATTCCCAGTGCTATTTAATATCTATATGAAGTGGCTGGGAACGGTCAGTAGGGGGGGGGGGCAAAGTGCCATCAGTGTATCGATGCCACACAACTCTTATTTCTCTATACAGTAACATCTAAATCAGGAGAGATCAAGCAGGCCCTGGACCAATGCCTGGATGCAATGATGAAATGGATGAGGGAAAATAAGCTGAGCTTGAAACCTGGCAAGATGGAGGCACTGTGGGTGAGTAGTCCCTGTATCCCAGAATTGGTCAATTGTCTTCCCTGAATAGACAATTGCACTCTTCTTGAAGGAGCAATTACTCAGTCCGGAGGTGCTTCCGGATCCAGTTTTGTCACTTGAGGTTCTGGTAGCCTCAGCCTTTTACCAGCTGTGTGCCTTATGACTGTTATTGGACAAGGACAGCTTGACCACAATATATATACCCCGCCCATCTGGCTGGGTTTCCCCCGCCATTCTGGGTGGCTTCCAACAAATACCAAAATACATTAAAATATCACAGATTAAAAACTTCCCTAAACAGGGCTGCCTTCAGGTGTTTTCTAAATGTCAGGTACTGTAGTTGTTTATCTCCTTGACCTCCGATGCATGCTATGTAAGGCTTCCCTTGCACTTGACTTGGAAACTGCAGTCAGTGCAGAATACTGTAGCACAGCTGCTGACAGGAGTGAGCATAAAACACCTCTGCTCAGAGATCTGCACTGGCTGCTGATTTGTTACCAGGCCCAGTTCAATATGGGACTACCTCACCCCATATGTGCACACATGACCGCTTTTATTTGTGGAACTCGCACCGTTACACGTATAATACTTGTTCCACAGTTATAAGAAATTGATCTTTTAGTGTGGCAGCACATACACTTTGGAACTTCCTGCCTGTTGACATCAGGCAGGTGCCTTTGCTGTACTCTTTTCAGCACCTACTTAAAGCATGTTTGTTTAGGCAAGCTTATCCAGACCTGCAATGTTGAAGTATTTTAATTTCTTTTAATTTCAATTACCTTTAAATGTTTTAATTTATAATTTTAATACTTACTGTAAACCACTTAGAAGTTTTACTGCAATCAAGCAGTATATAAATTTTGTTAAATAAAAATAGTAAGTTCAGAAGTTGCCAAAATCCTGCTTCACCTTCAGCCTGGTGGAAAGATTTCAAAGCACTGCACACATTAGAAGTTCTAAATAAATTACAAGCAGAGTTGCACGTACATTTGCAGCATGGTTTCATAAATAATATTTTATCTAACTCAATTCCCCTTCACTCTTTGACACAGCACCCCACATACAGTCATTCAACATATCCCAGGCATCCCCAAACTGCGGCCCTCCAGATGTTTTGGCCTACAACTCCCATGATCCCTAGCTAACAGGACGAGTGGTCCGGGAAGATGGGAATTGTAGTCCAAAACATCTGGAGGGCCGAAGTTTGGGGATGCCTGACATATCCGCTCACACATGCTTTAGCTAACCCTCTCATACGTAACTTCTCACACATATTCCAAGTTGGCCAACATCTTAATAATGCTGCCTACTCTCTTTTTAGCTGAACCCACTCCCACCAATACATACAGGCGCATCTGTCTGTAGGACTTATGTGCCAACACAACGATTTTTAGAAAAAACAACACAACACTTGAGCAGTTGGATTGTTAATAAACACTTCACAGCACCTCAGCAACTGAGCCAATAACTAGGAAGGCCTCACTTCAGTCAGCTGAACTCAGAGATCTTACAGTCAATTGCTATGGAAGTTGCATAGGTTGGGGAATAAATTGTGGTTATGATAATATGGAGGTTTCAAAGCCACTACATTTAAAGCATTGTAGAAGTGTGTAAAAACATTTACTGGGACTCGTGGAAACAGGGATGTGGGAAACCTCAGTGGGAAATTTAGCTAGCTTTGTAATTCCTGCTGTGGGGGCTGATTCACATTTATGTTTTGCTCTAGGCAAAACTCAGTAAGATCTTTGTGAAAAACTCCAAAATGGCACTGAATTTTTGCTTCAGGTGAAGTTCAGTGGTAATACTACCAGTTCTTGAAAAGATATGGAGCCCCTATATTCTATAAGCCCCACCCCCTGACCTCCTGGTTGTAGTTAAGTCATAGGCCCCCAGTACTCTTTACGATAGAGTAGCTAAAGAAGCCCTCTCTCCCTAATTAGAGTATTTAGAAATATTTGTTTCAAACCTTGCTGAAGCACTTATTGTCCTAATTATTAGAGAAAGAAGGATAAAAGGAATTAAGAAAAAATAGACCGGCATTTGAATAAACATGCTTATTCATTAATGTCACTGAGTATATTTGTTCTGCAGAAGTAACAATGTTAGCAAGGTTTTAAGGCATTCTGGAATTATAACTGCCTGACAAATACAGACCCAACACCGTAGCTAAAATATTACAGAGATCAAAACCTTTGATTTTTTTCATTAACAGTTACAGTGAGTACATCCATTCTTAAATCCCCGACACATTTTGAACAAAGTTTTCTTTAAAAGACTGTAAGGAGGAACCAATATATTGATTATCAGGACTAGTGTTGACTCAATGAACGGAGAATGCTAATTTGTACAATTACTCTTTCAAATCTGAACATAAGAAGCTACCACTCTTTTCCTCTCAGTTTTAAAAATACAGTAGTAATAAAAAATGATAACAAAAAGAGGCCAAAGCCTGAGGGACTCCATTCTCTTCCCATGAAATGCAATGGAAAATAAAAATAAATCATTCACAGTGAGGCTCTGAATGGGCAGCGGAACTTAACTATGCTTATAGCCATTTGGGGGGGGGGTCCTCTATGACTGGGGGCTCAGGCTGGAAGGACATTGCAGAAAATGGTCATTGGTGCTACTCATGAGCTAAGAATTCCGTCTCTAGGGCTATCAATCTGGCAATTTTCACAGGCACTAAATATCACACACACACACACACACACACACACACACACACACACACACACACACACAAATTAAGTGAAAGATATAGGAAAATATTGCAGTGTCAAGACATATTAGAAGTAGAGTTTGGAACTGAACTTCTGTGATGTTTCCTGCAGCTTGCCTGAACACTTTTTTCCATTCAATACATTAAAGGGCCATGATCAAGGCTAGAAGACCTAAAATTAGACCTGCCAGCTGTGTTTTGGTTAGTGAATATTCACAGGCCCTGCTATCCCTGTGGCCAGCCTGTCTTGTCCTTTCGAATAAACAGAATGCTGATTTGTCTAATCGATTTCATTATCCTATTGGCTAAAAAATAATAATCTGGAGATCAAAAGACACAGAGAAGACCATATCTAGGCGAATATCTGTTAAAGCAAACCAATTGTCTACAATGTATTTATAATTATATCTATTTTACAGATCTTTCTTGGGGTGGTGGCCAGAATGAATGTATTCAAAGTTTAAGAAATTAAGATAAATTACTTAAAATTAAAGTTCTTTATTGCAGAAATGTACAGTGAGAAAATGCATAATAAGCTTGTTACTAATAAGTTGCAGATAAATCTTAGGACTATTAAATTTCTAATCAGTGGTTGCCTGAAACCATTTTTTTGTTTTGTTTTATGAAACAGCTTCTAGCTACATAATCCACAGGTATTAATGCCCTTTATATGTGTAAATATATAATTGAGCTAAGGATCTTCAAAATTAGATGACCCAAAGTAGAGGCAACATTGGACAGCTTGATTATTTAAAATTACCAGATGAGTTCTGTTCTTTCTAAATATCTAACAATCATCAAAATGAGTCAGTCAGATTCATGTGTGAGTGTTATTGCCCTGTAATTACAGGTTGCAAAGGGGGGATTGGCAACCTTCAAAATAATTGGAAACATATGTATCAATGCTTAATAAAAGGCTAGGCTGTGCACAAAACAAGTGTAACAAGAAGAGAACAGACTCATATCATTGCAATATAGGTTCAAATGTTTGTATTTTAAATATCTTAGATTATTCCTTTACATATAAAAACATAAACATGTACAAAGTATTTGGTAAGATGACAGCCACATCAGAATCTCTGCACGGTGCTTCCTTCCACATTTCCCCTAAAAGGGTAGAATCTACCTGTAAGCAGGTAATGGCCCGTGATTAAAAAGAATTAATGGAAGCTAAAACATATTGCATCTCATACAAATCATTGTCCCGTCATGTCCAATCTATAATATAAACATTCCTGACTCTCTCAAAAGCTCATCTCAGAAACTTTACACCGCTTTTCCACTCTAACCTTCCAGCAGATGCCTGCAACATACTACTTGAGTTGCTGCTATCAATGCATTTAACACAATCGATGCTTCCTTTTGATTAAGACTGCCTACAAAAACCTTTAAGGTATGAGCTCCACCAGATGTCCAGGATGAATTACAGTCTTAGACTAAATTTATGTTAGTTCTGAGGAGATATGATAAGCTTCCTCCACATAGCTGTCCAGTCACCACTTCCTCCTCATGCGGTCCTGCTCTGGTAGGCTTCAGGCAATGGTTCTCTGATAGGAAGCTGTAACTGCCACGATAGCTGGGTGGTGAGGTCCAGGGTCCTGCAAAAGCCACAGGAACTCTTGTGGTACTTATAGTTTTTGTGCAGTCATAATGGCCAGGGTTGTCTGTGGGAATCCTAACAGTTATTTGACTTAAAGCTGTAAATGTGACAGACCTGCTGTCCACATTTAAAAGCCTTCACAGGACATAATACTAGGCTGCTTCATCCAATGGAACAGATAAGTATTGGAGAATTACAGGAAGAGCTTGTGGTGGGCAAGCAAATATTTGAAATGAAACTTGAATAGAGAGGGGGAAACTGTCTTTTTCCCTTGTAGTATAAGCTGGTGAACTGAGCTAGGCTTGGAGAAGAAGGGTACTTCGCCCTGTCATGGGATACAAATTCAGAAATGGTTCAGGGGGGAAAAAACAATCTAATACAGTGTTAAACAGACAGGTCTCTGGTTTGTTCTTTTAGGGGGCTAAAGCAGAGGTAGGAAAGGATTAAGAATGGAAAGGAGTACTAATTGTCTTTCATTTCACAACAAATCACAGAACAATATATTCTCAGGGAGTATTAGCTAGGTTTAACTGTACAGCTTCCACAATAATATTTGTAAAAAATGTTACTGCAAGAGGTTGGGGAGAAAGAGTGGATTGTGAAGGGCTAGAGCAGGGGTCAGCAACCTTTTTCAGCCATGGGCTGGTCCACCGTCCCTCAGACCATGTGGTGGGCTGGACTATATTTTGCGGGGCGGGGGGGGGGGATGAAGAAATTCCTATGCCCCACAAATAACCCATAGATGCACTTTAAATAAAAGGACACATCCTACTCATGTAAAAACACGCTGATTTCCAGACTGTCCGCGAGCTAGACTGAGAAGGCAATTGGGCGGCATATGGCTCACGGGCCTTAGGTTGCCTACCCCTGGGCTAGAGACAGACAGTTAAGGGTGTAATAGGCAGAATGAGATTCGGCAGGAAAAAGAGGAAGTCCAGCATAGAGATTGGCAGGAAGCAACTCATCACAGAGGTCAAAGCCTTCACTATGCCCACCCCCAGCTGCATAAATCTGCCTTCAAGCTTTGTAACTAACCCACCTCAAATACTCAGAAAGCAAATCTTGCCTTGGTCCTCATCACTCCATAACATAGGTGTCCAGTCATTGCTCTTCACTGCTTGTCCCTTGCCTGCCTCTCCCATGTCATTTACATAGCAACCACTGGGGCTTGGGGCTTATGCTTAACAATAGGATAAAGCCTATCAGAATTTCCACTCCTACACAATTACTTCGAGATGTATTTTTGCACCCTTTGCTTCGGATCCCCTTTGCCTTCCCTATGTTCGAATCCCCACGATGGGGTGAGCTCCCGTTGTTCAGTCCCAGCTCCTGCCAACCTAGCAGTTCAAAAGCACGTCAAAGTACAAGTAGATAAATAGGCACCGCTCCGGCAGGAAGGTAAACAGCAGTTCCGTGCGCTGCTCTGGTTCGCCAGAAGCGGCTTAGTCATGCTGGCCACATGACCTGGAAGCTGTACACCGGCTCCCTTGGCCAGTAAAGCAAGATGAGCCTCACAACCCGTCGTCCACGACTGGACCTAATGGTCAGGGGTCCCTTTACCTTTACCCTGGGACCTTAGGGTGAAGGGTGAGTCGTCAACAACAACAACAACACAGCAATAACACAAGCTATTATAACACACACACACACACACACACACACACACACACACACACACACACACACAGAGAGACACACACAGTGTAAAGCAACAGTGGCAAAACGATGCATACTCATTTGTCACAAAGTATGTCAACCTGCCTGCTATATCATGTAACAAGAGTATTTTTATTATTTGTAGTTGATGATGATGATTTTGACACAGCTGTGTGTGCTTCTGCTATTGGTACTATCACATGCTGTTTATCTGCATAAACAAATTTGTCATATGAGTAGTGTAGACAAATAAATATTCAATGTGTAATAAAGTCATATATGATATTTTTAAAGGTTTCAAATGTTCTATGTTCTCTCTCATATTATACATAAGATGGATGGCTACCCCCACACAAACATGAAACCAGACAATCCAGCTGCCTATTTCTAAATGTATTTATATATGAATGTTTAAGTGCATGTGTATATGTGCGCTCACAAGCTCCCATGTGTTCCAGAGCTTTCCTTTTACTGTTTTTCCTGAACCTCTACATGAGTAATATACAACATCATGGACCTTGAACACTGATGATTCTGGCTAACACTTTTATCCTTTGCTTGAAATTACAGGATCAGTCTAGCCAGAATTTATGAGAACCAGACCCTAGACCTCACATAGCTCACATATTAGACCATTAGGCATCTAACTACCTCTGAACAATTTCAATGCATTATCTTGCCTTCTCCCTGGGGCACAAACTTCACTCGTCCATACTTTTAATATATTTTGTCTGCATGAAGCAGATCGAGTTATTACATGCCAGCAGATCACGACTTACAGAAATCTCATTGCTTCACAATGATGCAGCTAATATCTCTCTTGTCCATGCTGAGATGGGGTTGTAAAGAAAGTCAACACTGAAATTTCCGGAAATTAGCTGATGGGTTATTTGCTGTTCACACTTATAGATTACTTAATTAAATATTCATGGTTCTTTATGGGTGTCTGGGTACATTTGTGCATCCTTTTAGTTTTATATGCACACATACAAATCACGAAAGTGTAATTTAGCTTTTCAAAAAGCTAAATTACCTGTATATGGTATTATAACAGCATATGATATTAATTGCTGTTGCACTGTAAATAAGTGGGAAAATACCCTTGACCCTAAAACAAGTAAAAATATTTCTTGATACCTTGTGTTGTGGAAGAAAATGAAATATCTACTCTAAATGGCATTTAGCCTCTCATTGTCACTTCTTAGCAGTGAGTGTTTCTAACCAATAAGCCCACTTTGTTTGAAGTAGCCAGACCCGTCTTTTACTAACTCTACTATGGTTGGTTAGAAGGTTGCAACTCTTTATTTCAGATTCAGACATAATAACAGTTATTCAGCTCTTCATCCCCTCAAAGCTACTACTATACATGATGTGGTTGGCATCCGTCTGTCTCAAGAGACAATGGAAGAGTGCGCCATCAAACCACTGGAGAGTTACAGCGCCTCCATCTACCACTTTCATTATTTCAAACTACAGGCTTTGAAAAATTTCTTCATTGTTTCTCTGTGGCACAATGGGTCAGCATGTCTGGCTGTTAACCAGGGATGGTTGTGGGCCGGATTCCCACATTCCAGGGGGTTGGTGACCCTCAGGATGCCTTCAAACTCTATGTTTCATTGCTTTGGGCTCCATGAAAACCAAACGACTTATTCTGTAAGAAATGCATTTTTTAACTAAGAATTTAAAGTGGCCACATTTTTTCTTTTTTAAAAAAGAAGACACGGTTGGAAGATCCAGACCACTGCTACTTGTACCTGAAACTTCTGCTGCTATTTGTCCCTGAAACTTCTATTTGTAGAAAATGGGAACTCCATGTAGAGGGTGAGGAAAAATTAAGAAAAAAACTTATCTATTCCACCGTCACGATCTGAATCTTCCTTTATCCACAGTTGTTGTTTTTTCTAAAGTACAAATGTGGTCAATTTTCAGGATGCCAATTAACAGTGCTTTTATTTCCTTAACTAGAATTAAGTTGTTAGAAATGGTATCTTTACAAAATATGCTGTTATACTTAGCCCAAACCAAAGAGAAAACAATGAACGGTGAGATCCAGGTAAAAGTAAGAATTTATAAATTTCATTGATTTCAGGGGAAGAAAATTAAGCATGTAACCCAGCTTAAATGTGGCTGGATCATGCCCTAATGGAATATAACACCATGTGGCTGGATCATGCCCTAATGGAACATATATATCTTAGGCAAATATTTTCAGTACAGGTGTTCAGAATGCTCTCTGATTTACAAAAAAACAAGCACAATGATTTCTAGTTACTATGTGCTGTATAGCTAGGGATCTGATTAATTTTAAGTTCACATAATATATATATTTCACTAGCCACACTTTAGAAACCTACAGATATATGTTTAAAGTACCATGTGGCATGATCCTGCAATGTGATGAGTGTCTGTGCTACTTGCGCATCTGAGGAATCTGAGAACAGGCAGCACCTCACAGGATGCACTTCACACCATACAGAATTGGACACTTGTTCTAACTAAAACAAACAGTGTACAAAAGGTCATCAGTCCCAGTGACTAAAACAGTTTTGATGGAGACCAGTCTTTGACCTTGTTGACATGTGTCTCTATTCTTTTCAGCAGCCCTTGGTGTCCACATCAGAGGAATGCAAAACAATCATCCGCTGAGGTGGCCATAGGTCTCTTTGTGCAATATATAGAACACACACTCTTTAATGCACAGTAAGGCAGCTATTTTTTGCACTCTATGTAGGAGTAACTAGCTGATTTAACCAAGTTATCAGCTACATACTTTGACATGTCAACAGTGTATATGAATAGTGTCTATAGTGCCAGTATGCATGCCCCTGAATAATTATTCTGGCTTGAGGATCAAATGAATGCCTTTTACCATTCTTTAACTCTTTATGCCTCCTTCCAGGTCTCCCAGGGCCAAAAGATGTTCTCATTTCAACTCACCAACCCTCGGGTTGTATCTAATAAAATTATAGTCAGAGCAGACCCACTGAGATTAATGGGCCTAAAGTTATTCATATCCATTATTTTCAATGGGTCTGCTATGAGTACCATTAATAAGGCTATAGCCCCATCTTTGTTATTTCCTCCCTTAAGTCCCTCCTCAAAACCAAATTTAAATAATGTCCTTGACTGCCATTATGCCACCTTTCAGGGACTCCCTCTTTTTATTTATTTTATGAGATTTTTAGCCATCCCATCAGTCTGTCTGGGTTTGTACTGTTTTACATTATCATGGCTTTATCATCTCCCTTTATTTGTGTCTCATCTTAACAAAATTAAATTCTCTAGCCAACGAGGGTTTTTTGTTCTGTATAACACCTAACATTCTGTTACCACTGAATAAATGTTTAATAATAGTAATTCTAAATAAAACTGTGAGGTAAACCTCTTCCCTCTATAAAAATTGTCTGAAACAGTTTATTCATTTGTATTTTTATATTTTGTTCAACAGGACAAGTAAATCACAACTGGAAACCTTACCTCATAAACTAGCCATTATCATTAGCCATTGAAAAGATAAAATCACATGATTTGGTTGTGAACCACATAAAAGGTTTAAAGACACTCCAATGATACTGGGAGATGGCAACTTTGTATGGATTAAGAAAACAGAATTTATGAAAGAATGATGGTTTAATTTGCAGTTACAGCAACCTTGGCATTCCATGCCAGCTGACATGGACATTGACCTTAGATTAAGGAAGAAAATGAAAATTTGCATACTTGGGCTGAAGAAAAATATTTTTCTTCTCTTTGAAAGATGTAAAGCTTTCTATGTGCAACATTGGCTCAAAACTAAAGACCATACTAGACATGTGGGGTAAATACTTGGCCCAGATTCAACTAAACAGTTGGGCTAGCAGGAGCCAGAATAACATGTCCACTAGTACAATGGAGCTTTCCCCACCTTTCCTCTCCCATATGCTCCACCCTCCCAAATCAACTCAGGGGGTGGGAAGTCAGAAGAATCAGTACAAAACTCCCTAGGTAGCATTGTCTATCAGAATGTCCCCCTCAGGGCTCCATACATAGAGGGATCACTGAGACCATTCTGGTGGCTCAACCCCTGAATCTTACCTTCCATAAGTAAACAAAGCAATGGCTGGAAATCTTTCTTAATAACACCTTGTTTATGTAGATTCAGACAATAACATCTATATCTTTATGATAGATTGGTAGTGTCTGCTCTGTTCATGTGTCCAGGAAAGGGAATATAATGGTATTTGATATTTTCCTAATGATTTTAATGAGTCTCTGTCCAAAATAAAACATTAAATGACTGGCCCAACAGTACATGTAAAGAAATAAAATGGACCCTGGGTTTTAATTTCAGTGAGTGTAAATGTTCAAAAACATCTTTGGAGGGCCAAATTAGACATGATAATAAAAATGTAGAAACCAGAAATATCAGGGAGGTATAACCTTTTCTTCCCCAAAGTCCTGATGAAAAGTTTTCATCCCCTACCACAGCAATGAGCCTTCTCTCTAAAGTTTCATAGCCACATGGGTAGAGCAGTAATTTTCACTAGAACTGTGGCAGGAAAGTGTTAGTAAATATCCCCTCTTCATGCATTGCATTCCTAAGGAAAATAGCCCCCTTGAACATAATAATAATAATAATAATAATAATAATAATAATAATAATAAAGAATTGATAAAGTTGACCCAAAGCAACACTTACTAATGGCACCTTTAAAGTCACATTTACTTTGGCCCTGAGAAGTAGAAGTTTGAACACCCTCCATTCTTGCATAAACCTTCCCAGTGTACGACAACTTTTGCATTTGTGATAAAGAAGTACATAAACTAGACAAAGCCACAGCAAGCATTACAAGCAACTGGAATGGACCTAATGGTCAGGGGTCCCTTTACCTTTACAGGATGACTACAGTTACTAATATTTCATCATGAGATTCTATTGTATAAAGTGTTCTTAGATGCTTAATAATAAATGCACGCACACATTAACACTCAGCTTAACTAGTGTTACAGAAACATATTGTACCATCTGTTTGGCAGAATCCATCCAAGGTTTATCAAATCTCCTTGTAGCTAGAATTTATACAAAATTTTATCAAAGTGTATCAGTGGACAAAATGAGCTCTCCTCAAACTCTCATATATTTCTGGTTTGATTCTAAACCAACTGGGTAATTAGTCCTAGCTGATGCAAATAGTCTATAGAAATGGTGGTTTTCTATTTTATTTTTAAGACTAAACTACAGACTTACAGCTATCACTATCTGAAACGGATTTTCACTTTGGAACACATAGCAACATTTTATACTATTTAAAACATTTCTAGTTAAAACATTATCCTAGGGAAAGTCTTCCTCTGGACAAGATACACAGCACTGGCAATAAACTTAATCAAAATAAATAAATGATAAATCATGCTTATTTAATACAGTGGTGCCTCGACTTACGAATTAAATCCGTTCCGAAGGCACCTTCATAGGTCGAAAAATTTGTAAGTCGAAAAGCGCATTGGAAATGCGATTTCCCATAGGAATGCATTGGAAACAGAAAAATCCATAAGTCGAAGCAACTCCATCTAAAAATTCGTAAGTCGAAAAAACCCTATCTAAAACTGCCGGGGAGAGCTCTTCAATCTGAACAGGCTGAAAGCAAAAAGTAAGGTTACCGTAACTTCCGTCATAGAGCTTCAGTATGCTGATGACAACGTAGTGTTCGCACGCTCAGAGGATGACCTCCAAACCATCCTAAATATCTTTGCAGAAACTTACGAAAAGCTTGGCCTATCACTCAACATCCAAAAAACAAAAGTGCTGCACCAACAAGTACAAAATAACCCCTCTGCCATGCCACAAATCCAACTCAGTGGTGTAATGTTGGAAAATGTTGATCACTTCTCCTACCTAGGCGAAATCCAGCATCGCCTGAGCTCTGTGAGTGCGGCTTTCTCCCAATTGAAGTGCAGAGTGTTTGAGGACCGGGACATTTCTAAGGAAACCAAAGTGCTTGTTTACAAAGCTATTGTACTACCAACCTTACTTTATGCTTGTGAAACATGGACCACTTATAAACGCCATCTCCAACTCCTCAAAAGATTCCATCAACGGTGTCTCTGAAAATTTCTACACATCACTTGGGAAGACAAGCGAACTAATATCAGTGTACTGGAAGAAGCAAAGATCACCAGTGTTGAAGCAATGATTCTTCAACCACAACTTCGTTGGACTGGTCATGTTGTACAGATGCCTGATGATTGTCTTCCAAAGCAACTACTCTATTCCAAACTTTAAAATGGAAAGTGTAATGCTGGTGGTCAACAAAAGAGGTTTAAAGAATGTCTCAAGGCAAATCTTTAAAAATGTAGTGTAAACACTGACAACTGGGAAACACTGGCCTGCGAGCGCTCCAGTTGGAGAACAGCCTTTATCAAAGGTGTCATGGGCTTTGAAGACACTCAATATCAGGACGCAAGGGAGAAACATGCTAAGAGGAAGGCACGCTTGGCAAATCCACACATGATAAACTCCCGCCTGGAAACCAATGTCCCCACTGTGGAAGGACATGTGGATCCAGAATTGGCCTCCACAGTCACTTACGGACCCATTGTTAAAACCATGTTTATGGAAGACAATCTTACTCGGCTACGAGTGATCGCCAAAGAAGAAGATAGTTGCCATCTTAGACCTACTTCCCACGTAGTAAACCCAACTAAACTGAGTGGACTTACTTCTGCGTAGTCATGTACAACATTGCACTGAAGTTCTTTGTTTGATTAAAGTAGCTACTATTCCTATTTTAATAGTTTTTGTTACAATGATCAACAGAAGCAGCATTATGAAAACAAAGATCTAGTTCTTAACAATCATTTCCATGGAAACTTTTCACTTACTTTATACCTAGATAAGGAATAAGCCTCATTTAGCACAATGGGACTTACTTCTGAGTAAACAAGACATAGCACTTATAATTCCCACTGATTTAAATGAGGGCAAGCTTTACTTTCTCCCGCTGAAAGCAGTGGGCCATAAAACAGGCTGGGTTGTGCCCACAGTCCTCATTTCATTTCATTTTCTATTTTTCCATTCTTAAGAAGAAATTGTTTTGGTTGTTCCTGTTTGTAGCCTACAAACATGTCTTTAATGTTTCGATTTAGGGAAAAATCCTTAGCAAATGATGCATGCAAAAACAGAGTTATGTTGATTGAGCAGCTGTGTTCTTGGGGTGGGGGGAAGGAAGGAAAGATGGGAGAAAACATTCCAGATGTTTCATCCATGTAGCAACACCTTGCATAATATTGTCTCAAAATATCTTGGCCTAGTCCCACCTCATCATATCCTTCGCCTGGAGACTTCTGCCTAAAAGTACCCATCATTATAAAGTTAACCTTAATGATTTTATGACCTAACTCCCCATCTCCTTTTATAATTTAAGCAAGGTGCTCAGGCAAACTGCTAACATCTGTTATCAATATGTTATATTTAGAGGCTTATATTTATCAGATATATAGTTTCCTACACATGGAAGTATTTCTAATAGCTTCTATCTACTGACAGTCAAATAAACTGCATGCATACAAAAGTATGTAGCTGATCTGGTAATACTGTGGATCAATTTAAGAGTAATATGAGGAAAAAAGAATTATTCTCTCACATCCTGGACAGGATATCTTGTTTCTTTAATTATTTTAATGTCAATTTTATGACCATATGGCTTGAAATTACTTTGTCTCACTTGGGTAAATAAAAGGTGATACTTCTCTTCCAGAATACATACACAACTAAACTAATCTAAGTTTTACATCAGTGAAGTCAATCGACTAAAACTAATACTGTACCAGAGTTTTCTTTCTGTAGCACAAAGCAGCCAATGGCCTCAGTGCAACTTGATTTTAATGGATCTTGCACATAACATCTCCAACGTATTCTAGAGTCTTTAAGATAAGTGGACAGTCTTCACAGTACCATATGTGTATCAAGCTTGCACTATGAAGGGGTGAATTGAGGTTTCAAACAGCTGTGAAATTATCTTCTCCTGGAATCCTGTCTGAACATTTTCTGCAAGCACTGTAATATATATTTTCTGTTTGGTTTGCCTTTTAATTGCAGTTAAGGGACATTTTTACTTCTGATATTTTAGCATTTGAATGAATATTTTATTGATGAGTTTAATGAAACATTTATTTTAATGCTGTTACTTATTCTGAGCTTTAGGATGGTGTTGATTAGAACACTAACTAGTCAGTTAACGAAATTAAGCCAAGAACTTATTTTGTTGTTGTTTCTTGTCGTAACATAACAAACCAACACCATACAATCTATTTATTTATTTAAACATTTATAAGCTGTCTTTCTAAACCAAGTTCACCCAAGGCAGCAAAAAAATAAATAAATGAGCATAAAACACAATGAGAGTATAATTAAAGTATATGAATTCAAACAAGCAGCAACAACACACATTAAAACATAATTCAGCCAATAAAACATAGCTCCAAAGCAACAACGTGGCCAATAAAACACACACCTTTCAAAAGTAGGGGAGTTATAAAGCCTTTTTAAATATAGCAAATGAGGGGGCCAAATGGAGCCCTAATGCACCATTACTGTAGTCTAGTCTCAATGTAACTACTGCATGCATGACTGAAGCTAGATTCGCTATGTACAATTGTATAGTTGAACAAATATGCAAATATTTCCTCTGTTTCAACTGCCACCTAGCCACGGCCATTGTATCAGCAGAGGGAGAGAAGGGAAGCAGGGTCACTCCATCACCTCTGCTGAGAAGAGCTCCACTGGGCTTCTCTCCCCATCATCTGTCATCTGGTGCAGCAGAGGAAAAGATAGGAAGCAGGGCCAGCTGATAAGAGACCAACAACTTTTAGCTTTTTCTTGCTTAGAACTTTTTTCAATCCAACTGATAATAAGAACTTTGTGACTCAGAATAGTGCCTGAGTTTGCTTACCTCCCTTCTCCCCCACCAGACTCCTTTCCTTTTGTGACACATCACCTGGGAGCAGGCATTTATATAATTTCTAAATATGGGGTCCCATGATTAACCTCCCTTAATTTTGATAACAAAAATAATTTGGAGTGTTTTTCAGACTTTTCAGAATGGAAATAATCTATTTTGGCACAAAACATTTTAAAAATTGGAAGAGTTTCAATCTGTTGTTCAACTTTTAATCTGGAAAAAATGCCATGTGCTATGAACAAAATTTCTACATAAATATGCTTGAATCTGGTAAATCTTATAATCAGAAGTATGCCACATGGGCAGAGTAGGTTTCCTACAAAAGACAACCACTTTAGTCTTCTTGTAATTCACCTTTGCAAAAAAATTTCTGAAGGCAGTTATGTCTGAGACATGCTATCTGCTCATAAGAAAGCAAATCATATTATTTGCATAAAGCAGTACTGATTATATTCTATTTCTCATTGCAACTGAAAGCAAAACCCTAGGCTCCGAAACAATAGCAATGAGATAAAATTTAAAATCAAAAGACATGCAAATATAACCCCGTTTAACTCCCAGTATACTTTTGCCATTCTCACAGGAGAACAGGGATCTAATGCAAAATAACAACCTTTTGTCAATATTGGCATGCTATATTTTTGCCCATAACCTGTCTCTATCTATGGAACTGAAATCTGCCTTTAGGTCAATAAAAAGTGTATATAGGTAGCCTTTTTAAATGGAACATTTGTTAACCAAATGTGTAAAGGTAAATATGCTGTCTAATGACAAGAAAATTGGCGTGGACCATGTTTGTTCCTTACATAAAGTAATATTTATCTACGTGCACTCCTGTACTACTGAACAGAAATTTAGCATATGATATTCTGATTTTAAAAATATTATACTGATAATATTCATGTTCTGACCATCTGCAATTTCCCCTGAAATACCAGAAATAATTTTTGCCTATTAAAAAGATAGACACTAAATTAGGTTTTGTTTATAAACAAAAGTTTGGGTGGCATGTCATTTTCCCCAGGGGTGTTGTCGCTGACCAGGGAACACGCCTGCTCCTCATATACAAATTTACATAGACTGCCTGTGACACTTAAGGTTGGTACTCATTGCTGAAAACAGGAAAACCAGCTCTCTCGGGCATATCAAGAGATAAACAAAACCTTGAGAATCCATAATTGCTATTTTCCAAAGCTGACACTGTTATTCCTGGTTGATTCTGCGATTATTCCATAGTTGAACCCTGATAATGATATGTCCTGGCTTAAAAAACCCTCTTCTATTTCTTTTAATAAAATTTTGAACTTGCTTCCCTGAGTTAGACGGATTAACCTAGCTGGCTGGGTGCCTTACCAGTTATTTGGCTGCTTTATACTACATTCTTGAAACCATTCTTTCCCCCTCATGAATCAGAGAAGCCAACAAGCTAGAAGAAACAAAGAAAGGTTCAAAACTACTACTGAATGTAGGAAAAAAGCTTGGTGAATTAAATTGGAGGAATTCTATTCCATGAACTGACTTTAGCTGCTACATCTTGGACATGAGCTTGTGCTTCAGTAGTTAAAGCCACATCCTAATTCTATCGAGAGGAGCAGAAGTGTCCTGCTCAAAATCAATTGCCCGCAAGATATAGTGATGGCTATATATAGATATAGCTATGGTTTTCCCAGTAGTGATGTATGGAAGTGAGAGCTGGACCATAAAGAAGTCTGATCGCCGAAGAATTGATGCTTTTGAATTATGGTGCTGGAGGAGACTCTTGAGAGTCCCATGGACTGCAAGAAGATCAAACCTCTCCATTCTGAAGGAAATCAGCCCTGAGTGCTCACTGGAAGGACAGATCCTGAAGCTGAGGCTCCAATACTTTGGCCACCTCATGAGAAGAGAAGACTCCCTGGAAAAGACCCTGATGTTGGGAAAGATGGAGGGCACTAGGAGAAGGGGACGACAGAGGATGAGATGGTTGGACAGTGTTCTCGAAGCTACGAACATGAGTTTGACCAAACTGCGAGAGGCAGTGGAAGACAGGAGTGCCTGGCGTGCTATGGTCCATGGGGTCATGAAGAGTCGGACACGACTAAACGACTAAACAACAACAACAACAAATATAGTGATGGCACCCAACTTGATTAGTTTTAAAAAAGGAGTAGACAACTTCATGGAGAGTAAGTCAATGGATGGCTACCAGCAATGATGGCTATATGCAGCCTCCACTATCAGAGGCAGAATGCCTCTGAATACTCTTTTCTGGGAATCACATGTGGGGAGAATGTTGTTGCACTCCAATCTCATGTGGGCTTGATAGGCCTTGGCCTGATTCAGCAGGGCTCTTCTTATGTTCTTATGTCATTAAATCGCTTACTAACTGAGAATAATGGTGTCTGGTGTGATATTGTTCATGGCTCTAGGACGATTCAGAATACAGTTACCTACATTCACATCCATGCCCATAAGCATTCTCTGCAGCAATTTCCCTTTCCAAAACAGGAATAATCACCTGGTTTTGCCAGTGTATTAACCTATCATGATCTGGAGGCATCTCATGACCTGTTCTGTGTTCAGGACCCTCTTGGGGAAGTAGGGTAACAAAACTGGAATCTTTGAAGGGGCAGGAAGATAGTCAGGTCACAGAATCTGAACAAGAAGCAATATGAAACCTTTGGTTGGAGATGCAAGTTGAGTTCAGTTAAAGAAAGGTTAGGAAATAGATGCAGGTGCAAGGAGAGATGTAGGCAGCAGAATCACTGCAAGTGACAAACCAGGAGAAAGTCTGCCAGGAATGGCAAAGAGAACAAGCTTCTTATCAGTATGAACTCAGGCTGTTGTGTGGACGAAGTCCGCCTACAGTGATGGATAAAATAAGGTTGTGAAGATCTCAGGGGACTATCTCAAGCAGATTGGCTTCATGATGGCTCTTTTAAGAAGGCCCCAGTCCACCTCTACAGGAGTGGGACTACAATAGTCAGCCCAGCCAAGATATGTATGGAGCAGGGAGCAGCAGCTATCATCTGAGACTAATGAAGAGCTATTGAGCTTAAATAGGTTTAGATTAGGGCAGCCCAACTTTTCATACCAAGTAGGCCACAGGAGTACTTTGACAAGGAACCCATGGGCGGCACACTGCCTTGTCACAGGGTGGGGTGGGGAGCAATTGAGGCAAAAATTTTACACACCCACCCAACCCTCACTGTCTTCCCAAATCAGGGTTCTACAGGGTCCCTAGAGCCCACAGCCTCCTTCCTAAAGCCTGGTAAGTGCTTTCCCAGCTTTGGGAAGGAGGAGGGAGGGCTCTAGGACCCTATCAGAGCCTCCTGCATCCTTCCCAAAGCCTAGCGCCTTACTTTGGGCTTTGGGAAGGAAATGCAAGGGTGGGGTGGGGACATCAAATGTCACTGTGGGCTGCCAAAAATGCCTCAAGGGTCTCATGCAGCCTTCAGGCCACATGTTTGGTTACCCTGGCCTAGATGCAGTTTGGACTTGGATGTTGGAGAAGGAAAGAAGAGAGCAGAGACCCAAGGAGCAGAGACCTCTCTTGGCCCCCACTGAACTTTCTTCTTCAGCCCACTGGGACGTGCAGAACATTCTGATAAGAAGCTCCCTCTACCCTCCTACTACTACATCACTTGGGAAGACAGGCGAACTAATATCAGTGTACTGGAAGAAGCAAAGATCACCAGTGTTGAAGCAATGATTCTTCAACCACAACTTCGTTGGACTGGTCATGTTGTGCGGATGCCTGATGATTGTCTTCCAAAGCGACTACAGTACTCTATTCCAAACTTTAAAAGGAAAGGCTCTGTCTTTGCTAACTATCAGCTGTAGCCCCAACTGAATTTTTCTATGGATCAATTGGACCTTCAAAGCAAAAAGGTCCATTACCCCTGAGCTAGCCCAATGCCTGGAGGGCCCATGGTTTTACTCCAATCACGACTGATAACGCTTGGCAAAAGTAAGGTAAATTCCCTGTGGAGGCTCTTGAGGGAATGTGCTAGGATTCCTATATGCATCCCAGTGAGCTGCAGGTTGGAATCGGACAAAAAGAATCTACTTCCAAAATTTCTTGAATGCAATAACCACATGGAATGAAGAATTCATTATATTTTACCTGCTGCAGGTGCATGAAAATGAGGGGGAATGAGAACAAATAATTGAGTTTTTTCAGGGGAAAATGAATATTATTCACACAAATCTACTTAATGTTAATAACAGAAATGTGATGGCAATGTTTTAAATACTATGAAATGTTGAGTGAGATAGTTAGCCAGCTAAAAACTTCCACTTATACTAATATACTGTCAAATTGATTTTAAATATTTCTAAAAGTTTTAACTGCTAAAAGAAAAGTTTGCCAATTAGATATAAAAAACTAAGCTTATGTGATATAGACACTAAAGATAGTGATTAAATATATATATAAAGATATTTTTAAGTGGAGCTCCACAGAAGTGTAAGGTGACATATATTACAAGAATAAATATGCAAAGTACATAATGTTCTGCCTTTTATGTAATAAGGAATTTTTAAAATGTGTTTTCAGAATGCAGTGCATAGACTAAGCACATGAATAGACTACCTTCCTTATTTTCCCCTGCAATTTTTCCAAAGACACTGCTATCTGAAACAATCTCAGAAAATCACAAAAGTTACTTTAGATAGCATTCTTTTCAAGCACTGCAAAAATTTGACTATAGCTCACATGTACTGTACACATAGCAAATATATTGTGAATGGAGGATCATGGCTAGTTTACATGTTTAGTTGCTCACATATACAGTAATACAATTTGCATATTATTTTCTAAATCATGCTTGATGCCATAGCATAATTTATGAACATGTATGTATTCTATAATCATTATTCTCAAATATGAAGAACTTGAAATTGCCTCTAAAAAGATCTTGACACATAATCTTAAAGCCTAATCATAAGAGCTGCTGTTGCAGGACAAAAGTTCATAGGATGAGATGTTAAGAGTTTTGATGCCAATCTTGTACTATCATCAAGAGCAAACAAAGACCACAGTATTGCCATAGAAAGAGCTACTGGTACTGCTGCAATAGTTGTGATCCCGTGCCTATGATCAGGCATAACAGTAATACACAAGAATATTGGCATGGGTGGGTAGGAAGCAGGAGCAATCGCTGGCCCCGCAGCATGGCATGCTAGTGGCCAAATGCTACTAGGAAAGATGGTGAAACTTTTTGTCCAATTTTCCAGATACTAATTGCCTGGGAACAGGAGTAGAACAGCCAAGGGGCAAAGTTGGCAAGATCTCTCCTGCTTTCAACATGCAGCATACTGGTTTAGCTGCAGCAGGATGACAAGCCACATTTCAAGCAGAATCAAAGGACTGGGACATTACAAATCAGTGTTAAATTTCTCTCCCTCCCTCTCTCTCACAGTAAAAAAAAAATCTAATAGACCAAACAAAATCCATACATCTTGGCTGTATGTGGTCTGGAAACTGACACAGAATATAGTATCCAAGATTCTTAGTTTTCTATTTTTAAAGGCAACTTTCTAGACCCTTTTAAATATCTGGAAAGTGGATGCTTTCAGATGTCACAATAAAGTATGATTTATCATTATGGGAATGAGCCTTGGTCTCCTGTACTCCTTCCTCACCTCTTTCTCTGGCATGGCTTCAAGGAGAAAATTGAAAGCTTTTGCTTCCCTTTATGATTAACCACAGTTTAATGCAGTGTTTCTCATACTTGAGTCTCCAGCTGTTATTGGACTACAACTCCCATCATCCCTGACCACTGGTGCTGCTAGCTAGCAATGCTGAGAGTTGTAGTAAAACAACGGCTGGGGACCCGAAGTTTGAGAAACACTGGTTTAATGTTACATCTGTACACTAAACTCTGGTTAATCTTAATTGTGATTTGTTTGAACAGATCACCTCTATAACCCATGGTTTGAAAATGGCTTCTTTCAAACAAAGCATAATTAAGATGAATCACAGTTTGTCAGGTTCAGAGTAAGCACTAAGCTACAGTTAATCAAAAACAGAAGTGAAGGGCTTCAGAACTCCTCTGCTATGCTGGGACAGGCGTGGATGGCAGGTCATCCCCATCACAGTAAGCCACAGTTTGAAGCCAATGACTGGTCAAATCTCTGAAGCTAACTGCTGAGTTTCAATGCCCTGCATGCCACTTTGCCTCTTCCCTTTATTATCATAAGTAGCTAAGTAAATTATCTACACTGATGGACTAGATGGAACAGACATATGATAAAACTGGACAGTTCTTGTGTTCACCAGGGTATGAGTTGCCAGCATTCTTTGTATATCAACAGGTTGGAATGTGTTCATTTTTTCCAACATAAAGTGTATATGCTATAAAAAGCAGACTTGGTTAGCATCTTGGTTAGCAGATTCAGAATAAGTAGTGGTACACACAAAACACTTATGGGAAAAGTGGAATATATGTTAGTGCATTAAAAAATCTCATTCTGCAACTAATCCTCAGTTATTAGCTGCAGAATGAGGTTTTTTTACTCAGAGCAGCTATAATGCTCTTACTATGAGGTTAACAATGAAACTCTAGTGTGAACCAAGGTAGGTGCTCTCATAGTCATCTTCAAAGATTTCTTTGATTCTAAGGGCATGCTTTAAAATTGGCAATTTAAGCAGATTTAGAGACTCAACATTTGACATGCAACTCTCAAATATAATATAGAAGGGCATCTGTAATGACAACCCCCAGAATACATTGTAATAAAGAAACTTAATGTACAGTTACACAGATTTGTACCAGCTTAGAATTTGGCCCACACAATTCTATGTGCATGCATAATTTGCACATTCTATGTGCAAATGCAAAAGGGCATTGTGAGCCTTTGTTAGAAACCAATCATCTGTGCTTATTGCTGCATGTTAAAAAGCCCCATTGCGCATTTGCTTACATCTTATTTTAAACCTTTCATAGATGCCCATCAGTAGATCTTTAGCACATAGATGTGAAAATGATAGATGAGATCTGATTCATCTGTACATGTTTATTAACACTAAGATTTTACCTTAGGCTGTTGGCTGAAATGCTGGTTTGGTAATTCTTATTCAAGGCAGATTGATATGCTGCTATAGAGAGCTCTACTCACTGATGCAGTCTTGTAGCATCTACACAATTAACTTTCCTTCATTGCACATCAGTGGCATGTTAAGTTTTTCCTAACAACCTCTATGGATGCATATAATCTCATCACAATATATGAAGCATGTCCAATAAAAGGAACATTGATGGGTACTTTAGCTCAGTATTGCACCACGAATTTATATGGGTTGGACCAAAGAAAAATGGAATTTGATTATTAAAACAACCCTATTCCTCAAGATTCTAGTGGCATAGTATGTTCAAATTAAATACAAAGAAAGCAATATCCATAATACCTGCCTCTGTTGTCTCATGTAATGTTGGGGGGGGGCAGTGTATCATGTTAAAAGATATAGCATTGCCACAAACAGATTTTTCTGGTTTTTCACTATTTCCATTGTCAATCACAAACCTGTATTTTGGCATTGCTTTTGTTTTGTTTTGTTTTAAAATATCTGTGTATCAAAGTATTCTAAAAATGTTAGCTGCACTGCACACAGACACAAATTCAGATTAACCCTTAATTTACCATTCAGAATACTCTAAGAAGCCAGATCCATAAAATTCACTAAAATGTTCAGTGCTTTTCCTCATTTGAATTGAATCCAGAAGCAACTTTTCCCAGCATAGTATATTTTTCACAATAAAACCACAAATAATGTTGCTAGTTTCCTTAACCACATTAGTTCCACCACCCAATTTCTCTAGTTCTCTGCTTGACATCTACCACATGCTATCTTTCTCTGCCCTCCTTTTGAGCATATCAATGTTCATTGTTATTGGCTAGTACTGTGTACATTCTATAAAAGACATGTCTTCAGGTTATGAAATTTAACTATGAGGATTTTTAATTTGTTTTGTTTGATATGTATTCAGTTTAATGTGCTAGAAAGCTAAATCGTGTGCCGTAACATAGCTGTACTTGACACGTTATACAGTCGTACCTTGGTTCTCAAACGCCTTGTGACTCGAACGTTTTGGCTCCCAAATGCTGCAAACCCAGAAGTGAGTGTTTCGGTTTGCAAACATTCTTTGGAACCCAAACATCTGACACAGCTCCCGATTGACTGCAGGAAGTTCCTGCAGCCAATCAGAAGTTGTGCCTTGGTTTTTCGAATGTTTTCGGAAGTCGAATGCACTTTCGGAACGGATTCCGTTTGAAAAACAAATCACGGCTGTACTCAGTCTGAGAACCTATACATTATTTTTCTTAGAAATAAAATAAGTGACATAGATGAAGCAAATGAAAAAAGCCTCACATTATTCAAGGTTTCTTCTCACGTTGATTTTTCTAACATGCATTCTGAAGATACAGAAATAGAGAGAAGGTGCTGCATATCTTTGAAACTTGACAACAGACAACTGCACCTCTCAAACATAGGTTTGGTAAACTTCCCGGCAAAATGGATTCATGTAGGTTACATACACCAAACTGTTTCCAGGTTATGACAACACACAAGAATATTGGGTCAGAAATCCCCCATAAGCAAAAGGATGCCAAACAGCCCATCTTAAGACCAAATAATTGTTTAATCAGGTGAGCATGTGTGACTTTGAAGCATGTCCACCTCAAAAGTGAAAGAAAAGTACAGTGGTGCCTCGCTTAACAAATGCCCTGCTCAACGAAATTTCCGCTTAACGAAAGGATTTTTCGAGCGGAGGTTGCCTCGCTAGACAAATGCATTTTACGAAAAATTCGTCTAGCGAATCGCGGTTTCCCATAGGAATGCATTGAAATTCAATTAATGCGTTCCTATGGGCAAAAAAAAAATTCAAAAAAAATTAAATGCATTCCTATGGGATTCGCTAGACGAATTTTTCGCTATAAGAAAAGACCCGTGGAACGAATTAATTTCGTCTAGCGAGGCACCACTGTAGAAACACTGTGAACTAGACTGAAGACAGTTAAGAGTGCCAGCTCCATGGGTGCTAACTATTGCTGTAGAATCCTTGTACATTTGTGTTACCAAGTTAAGAAATGGGTTTCTAAAGTTCCATTTAGTCAACAAAGTTAGTATATACTTCCAATCCACTCTGTAAAATACTTTTAGGGAATCCAGTGCTATTAACGCAACTAGATTGTTAATGCTATATATATATAAACTACAGACAACTCTCAACATAGACCGGGATTACATTCTGGGGATAGTGCATAAAGCCCAAATTGTGTATAGTCAAAACACACTGGGTTCAATGGTGGGTGGTATTGACAAAGTATTTTTTCCTGGATGCCCACCCCCTCTCTTTTTAAAAACAGCCAAGCATATAAAGCTGAATGCACACAACTGAAATGCACATAAGTTGTGAGTTACTTGCATGTTATGTCTACGCCCCCCCCTTTAACAAAAAGGAACCAGCCCTTTCACCTCAGCTTGCATAGACTGGCCCTCCTTAACTATGACAACTGTTACCCTCCTTGATTTAAACATGCCTGGGGCACAGAATTGATCCCCTCAATCCAAATGCTGTTCAGTAAGTTATGTGTAAGCAATTTTTGGTGGATTTCCTGCAACAAAATTATGCCTTCTCAAACATATGACATAATTCTCATGCATTTAACCAGGAAGTTCGGCCCTTTGATATTTATCAACAAGGCTTTTAGTAAGTTCTGGCTTAGTAGAATTACCATGGTTTCATGCTGTTGAGAGTCTAGGAACTTGAACCACTCAGTCTCTTAATTTGAAGTGGGAGAGCATTGGACTCTCTGTCGGAACTAACTTGAATGAATACAGTTAAACTGGAAAGATTTTGTTATTTGATCTACTCTGGTATTAGTCTGTCCTGTTAAAGACCTGAGTGTAGAGCTCTCTCAACACTTCTGTACTTCATAGAACAGAATCATAGAATTGTAGGTTGTTCAAGGGACGTAAAACATTTCATACTCTTCCCTTGGCTTTCTCTTTGAAACTATTTATACAAGGTGACAATTCACATCAATAAAGATAACTGGCTTTGCCAGTTTAGCCTACCTAATGAAGGTGTGTTGCCTCCATAAAAATATTGATAGATGGTGTGAAGGGTTCCTGGAGAGAATGGCCTCTTCAAGACATCTAACTTAGCCTTTTCTTTTTCTTTTTCTTCTGGTCTGCAGAGACTAATCTACTGGTTCTTCATTTAGTGAGTAATTTGATCTTTAGCTACTGCCTCAATCCCAGGTTTATTGCTTCTTCCATTCTTTTTGAAATATCCATCAGTTCCTATAAAATACCTATTTTGCTTCCAGAGCGGTCAATGCTGTTGTCAGCACTGCTGCCCAGGCTACCAGCAGGTTGCTTCTCACCTGCTGACTCGGTGAGGTGATACCTCAAGCTACTGACATGGTGCTAGTCAATTTCACATCCTTAAACATTTTAGCGCTTTCTTTCACCATTATAGTTTCTTTCTCCTCCCTCAAGTATTCTGAACTGTCAAAAAAGTTTTCTCTGGTGATATTCCATTTCAGAGCTTTAGTGGCCTTTCATTGTATCCTTCCATCAACTGGACCTATGCTTTTAGAAGTTAACCTTGCTTTAAAGATTCCCTTTAAAGTCGCAGCCCTTTAAAATTTGGAGGTTTGTGGAGCCCAATGATTAGGCTGCCATTTTGCCTGATAAGCCAGACACACACACACACACACACACAGACACAGCCTCTCTCATACAACCCCTCTGGTTACTGCTCCTTGGGATGTACTTGCATGATGAAACACATTTGTGATGAAGCTTCAGGTGTGACCCTATACACAATTAGTGTGCATTCCATCTATAACAAGTTGCCTTCAAGAATGTGAAAATCCTGAAGTAACTGCTTATTGATAAAGTCTGTATTCATAAACCCAGATTTATCTATCAGACACAAATTTTGATTTTTCTGACTTTCCCAATGAGCAGGATATAATACAGTAGAAATAAAACAAAAAAAAATTACAAATGTTCTTGGGGGACAATATGGTTTTTAAGAATGATTAATCCTTATGGAATAATGTCAGTCAGAAAATAAAAAAGGATTCAGAAGACCAGGCAAAACAGGTTTTAAATGATTAGGAAAACTCATGCTAGCAATCAAATGATTTACACTGAGGAAAGGGAGGGAGTATTAGCTGTATACATAAGTATACAAATTTGTGGCAGTGATGCTAGTTTTAGACAGAATAAAGTACTGTGAATTTGGCAGTATCAGTCTCTGAACCTTCCCAGCAGCATAAGAAAATTCATATATCACAGGGCTACTGAGATAAAGTAATGCTCAGCCCTAGAGGGCACAGATTTCGTCTTTATGTAAATCAGTGCCTGTCACTGCATGCATGATTCACTGCTCAGAGTGTACTCTTCTGTGACGAATGAGTCCCGCTTAATTTGGCAGTGATTATGCGGGTTGCTGGCCCTCTAAACCCCTTTGAACTTGTAATTGCTGCTGGTTTAAATAATGAACATTAAGGGGTGGTGGATTCATAAAACTGTGGATAATTACAATTTTTCTTTTTTTCCTCTTTGTTTTTTTTTTAATGGAAGGAAAGGCTTCTGAGGCCACCGATAACTGTATCATGCTAGGCTGTTACCAAAATAAAGCTGCAGTCTTCTTCACAGTATGGAGGAAAGAAAATGAGAGAGAGAGAGAGAGAGACAGAGAGAGAGAGAGAGAGAGAGAGAGAGAGAGAGAGAGAGAGTGACTAGGATGCTGGTAGAAAAGGAGGAGCAATGGCATTCATGAATATTCATAGCCAGTCACATCTGTAGCAGTCTTGCTTTCTACTTTTTCCTTGGTAGTTCAGCATAGACTATAACCACTAACAAAAAAAAAGTGATTATGCAGTTTCATTAGGTTTCAGGTTTAATATATTTCCAAAGCATCATGGAGAATTCTTAAATTCTACCCATCCCTCAGTGCAAATGCCTTTAATAAAATAATGCATTCAGTTTTCTTTAATTTTATAAAAGAAGTTTCTGTTTTGCTTTTCTGTATCAAGTGAATGTAAAATAAAAATAAAAATCAGTTGCCCCCAAAAAACCCCAACATGGTTTGTAACGTGCAGAAAATCTATCAAATATTATCAGACCAAGAAAAAAGAAAAGAAAGATGTTCATATACGGAGGCCTGGAGGAATATTACTTCATAAGGGAAACCAAAGTGAAAATGCTACTGCACAAAAACAAGAATGACTGATAAATTTAGCAGCCTCATGTTCAATTTTCAAACAGCAAAGCAAAGATTTATAGCCCTGCTGCTTCATATGGCAAATGAAACAGCACGTAGAAAGCATTCCTGGTTGTTGTTTTTTACATATTACAGTGTTTTATACCCTTCTTATATCCCAGTGCTATTGATTAGCTTTGAGATCATAGGTCTCAATAATGTCATTAGAGCCTGTATATGGCAGACTGTGATTAACAGAAATGGTAGCAGTTTCTCAATAAGGCCTTTAGCAGTTTCGAAGAGGCTGCAAAGAGAAGTGTGTGGTGTCTGCAGGAATTAATACCAAAAATTCAAATTTGCACTTGGGGAGGCTTAAATCCAAATTATGTAATTATTTCAACTGGAATATAAGATGGGTAGTTATTTTTAAAATGCACTTCCAAATAAATGTATTCATGGGACTTTAGAAGACTATTGCAGGTATGGGGATTAGGTAACTGGAAAGATTCTTTTGATGCAACACAAGTCGCATCAAACAGAAGTTTCTCCAGCCTTTGAAATATCTAAGCTACCTTCAGGACTGACAAATATTTGACAATATAGATGCATGAAAGGGTTCATTTTCAATTTGGAATTTGTAACACTGCCAGACTCATTCTGCATAAACATTAGAGACCAACAAATACTTTTTTCCCCATACTTCACCTTCTTTGGTTGGCTATCCTGTATTTCAAATTAGCTATTTGGCAATTAATTCTTACTTTGAATTAAAGGGGACAGCAAGGTTACTACTGCTCAGTGAACCACTCTCATAAAAGCCAAAATACAACACAGGGACCCCTTAACTCACTCCTCCAAAGCATACACAACAACAGAAGCTTTGGGAAATACTTTCTTCTGCACCTTGACCGCTCCCTCCCATCTTCCTTGTCATGGCTCACAAATGAGGGTGAAGTAGAAGTCAATGTACCTAAAAAGTGGACTTTGGTAAAGCTTCTGTTGCTTTATGATGAGAATGTACAGAAGAAACCAACTCCCTGTGACTTGAAAGGTAGAATGTGCCTAATATGCATAATAAATAATTGTCATTATTATTTATTCAATTTATATGCCGCCCTTTATCAAAAGATCCAAGGGCGGTGTACAACATTAAGAACACATTTTACGGAGCGTAATTATAAAAACATAATAAAAAGCATAATAATAAAATAACCATAATAGTAGCCCCCCCCAAAAAAAACTTGAACAGGCCATTGATTATTTAATGGCCAAAGGCCTGAGTAAAGGGGATGCTTTGCCTGGCACCTAAAGACAAGTAATGATGGAGCCAGATGAGCCTTTATGGGGAGAGCATTCCATGGATGAAGAGCCACCACAGAAAAGGCCTGTTCTCATATTGCCACCCTCAGAACCTCTTGAGGGGGCGGGGACATAGCACCGGTGCTCCAGCAAGGTTTGGTGATTAGTTACACCTTGTTCCCCCTATACAGGTCAGGTCAGGTTTATATAATTAAATAAATGTGGACCAGCCAACCTTTTGTGCTTTGCTCCTCTGCCCCCGCCCCCACCATGTGTGGCCACAGTCCCTGCTTGTCTATCCAATTACAATTATAGGCTGGTGGGTCAAGTTTCAGACTGAGTGTCTTTCCCAAAGTGGGCCCTCCCATTTTGCATTCTGTAAAATAACAGAATTAGGAGGAGAGGAGCATGCGAAGAAGAAAAGGAACAGAGGAAGTTCTTTCTGTCACCCACATTCTTCTAGTTTTCATACTGAGCTACTTTTTAGCCGGAGGGGATATAGATGCTAATTATCTTCCTCACCTGTTCCTTTATTTTTCCTGAAGCAGAAAGGTGTGGCAGGGAGAACAATTCCAAGAAACTGATGGAAAGACAGGTGGGGTGAGACAAAAATTACTACCTTCTTTGCCTTTCCTCACTCCATTTCTTCTAAGCAGTTTCAGAAAGCCCAGAGGATGATATTCATATTGTTTTTATTATTGCTATATTTGCTGTCACTAATTTGATTTCTTACCCACCCTTCACTCTAATATCCTAGGCCAGTTAAAGCAATGTAAAATAAATTAATAAATGCAGTTAAAAACAAATTGCAATCACAGGAATAGGGTGGGTCCTGAAAATGTGTATTTCGGGTGTTGGTGTGCATGCATCCTCATGTGCAACCACTGGGAACTGCCAGTTATCAACCTCCAACTGTAGACATTCTGAGCAGGAATTGCTTTGTTTTTGTGTACTACAAAACACAAAGCAGCCTGCTGATGCCAAATTAATATGCAGTAGAGGAATTAAAGGTGGTGCCATAGCTAGCCAGCCCATGAAGCAAGATGAGGCAGACACCTCAGGTGCCCCACTCACCACCACTGCCTCTTATGTGGACATGCCACTCTGCCTCCTCCACGACCCGCCTCCTCCTCTGCTCTCAGCATCCCACGCCACTGCTGCTTCCACTGCTGTATGGTGACAGTGAGATGTGGTGCACTTGCAGGGGACAAGGAATTGACATTGGCAGAGAGGGACTTTTGCCTTCAGTAGCAAAAGGTCCCAGGCTAGCCTGGGTGATACCAATGAAACTGGGGAAGAAGATATGGATAATCAAGTTAGTGTTAATATACTGTTGTTTGGGTCATAGCCAGGCATCCCCAAACTTCGGCCCTCCAGATGTTTTGGACTACAATTCCCATCATCCCTGACCACTGGTCCTGTTAGCTACGGAGCTGTAGGCCAAAACATCTGGAGGGCCGCAGTTTGGGGATGCGTGGTCATAGCTGTCAACAATTTCCCTTTTCTCGTGAGGAATCCTATTTGGAATAAGGGAATTTCCCTTTAAAAGCGGGAAAGTTGACAGCTATGGTTTGGGTGCCAGGCAAATGGAAGGCAAGAATTCAGAGTGTATCCGTGTGAATAGGGAATGCACCTATGCTGCTTGATATGATAGGCAAGTTTAATAATTACTATAACCAGTACGACGCTTCTAGAAAAAGAGGTGCTGGAACTCACCATGAATGCCTCCCTTGTTCTCTTATAATGACAATGGTGCCCACCTGAGAGGTGCCGGAACTGAGTTCCTCTGATTTCCAGCTGGAAAAAGGCCTAACTATAGCTCATATTAATTATACATGTACACACTGGCGGAGGAAGAGGGTGCGGTGGGTGCGCTCTGCCCTGGGTGTCATCCCTGAGGGGGGTTTATATTTCCTGTTTCATAACCCTGATTTTATTTTGAATATTTTATGCTTCAGTTGTTCAGGGTAGTGTAATTGTAAGTTTTTGTTGTAATTGTTGCTGTTGTAATTGTTGCTGTTTTATTGCACCATTTGGGGTGGGGGGGGTGGGGTTGCAGCATAAACCAGTATGAAAAGTATAAATAGCTGGGTTATCCATCTAGGGCTACTAAAGTAGTTATAGTAGGAAATATCTGTGATTTTAATTTTAGAAGACCTATGCAAATACTTCTATTTAAAACGCTATCTTACGATACACATATTTATGAATTCCACTGTAGTTTGTAGGCGATAATGTGGCTTTCTAAACACAAACTAAACACAAATTGTTATCTTCTCTTCCCTCCCCCCTTATTAGAATGTTAAAATGTATTAAGGAGAGCATTCCTTAGTGTGAATTTCAGAAACAATGAAAACAAAATTGACTAAATCAAAAAACCACAATGAGTGAACTCCAACTTTTAAGTGCTATGGGAACAGAACCATTAGTTACTTTAAATAAGCACTGTTAAAATAAAATCAATACATAGTACCATCAAAATAAACACTTTCCACTACTGCTTTTTTTAAAAAGACACAAAAGAAATATAAAGTACAGTATGTCTGACATCAGCGAGTAGTCACATAATTTATAGCTCAGAGGGGCAATAAGAATAATCAGGTATATGTTAACACGATCCCTTCCTCTTTATCAAAGCAGAGCAAAGGTGAGCCAACAATTCCCTCTATCTGTATCTGAAAGGTATGAATTGCAATCCACAGCAAAGCACCCCCACAAACATTACCCTTGAGGACTGTTATAAGTTGGGGGGGGGAGAGATAAGGCCTTAAACCTCTAGATTCAGTAAAGGGTTAGAATTCTGGAGATGGCACGCTGGGGGTGGGTCACAAAAGGCTGGTAATAGCTTAGTATGTTTGATAATGGTGAGACGGTGGCCCATGATGGAAGATGCAGGGAAAAGGTGGTCACTTTGCAACAGGCTTGGGAAATGGAGGTTTGCAGGGTCACAGTGGGTGATGCTGTAAGTAAAACAGGGAGTTGTTTTCTTCTGAAAGTGGTAATGGGAAAAAGGAGAAGGGAGTGGGCAAAATGCCTGTGGGAGTGGAGAAGAAGCAGGCATAACCATGAGGCACAAATGACATGGCTGATTCCCGTTTGTAGATCTCAGCTTGCTGCTCTTAGGAGAACAAATGCTGGGAAATCTCTTCACCTTGATGCAGGTTGTAAATATATGTAACCTATATGCAAACCATATTCCATAAAGTCACTGCAGTCTTTTATCAAAGGAAACACTTGTTGTTGCTTAGTCATTTAGTCGTGTCCGACTCTTCGTGACCCCATGGACCAGAGCATGCCAGGCACTCCTGTCTTCCAATGCCTCCCGCAGTTTGGTCAGACTCATGTCTGAACACTAGCCCTGGTTAAATGCCAAGACCCCCCGAATCTCTGTTGAGATTGGCTGAGGAGACCTGGCCAGATGGGCAGGGTATAAATAAGAAAATTATTATTATTATTATTAATCTCAGCAGAGATTGGGGTGGCATGTAACTAAGAATACTTTTTACATGTCTGGAAACTTGTCACTATAAGAGCTGAACCAAAACAAGAGAAACTGTGGCCAGTTTTCTAACATAAATTCAGCCATAAACATGGTTGTTGGAAGTAAATGATATTTTGCTTTATATAGCAGAGTCTACAGTAACTAAAACAAAGAGTTAAACAGCTATTCATGAGAAGCCTACAATCACGCGAGTAGGGGACTATCATAGCAAAACAAACATGCAAACAAACCTGGACTCCAGTCTACTTTAAGCTGTTGAACTCATAAAGTGCTACTAGATAACCACCGTGGTCCCTTCCAACTCTACAATTCTATGATATCTATAGATATATAGATATATAGATACTGTATATATAATCATCTCACAAATTACTGAAGCTACAATCCTTTACTTAACTGCTAGAACTCACTGAGACTTACTTCTAAGTTCACATGCACAGGGCTGCACTGTAAATTATAGAACGCTTAGCAATAGTTATGAGCAGCTATTTGAATTGCCTGACAGTTTTATCAGAGCTAGAGCTAGAATGTAAGGCACAAATGCCAACAGATCTTAGGGGAGAAGCCTATTCTTTAGTAGACAGCAATATCCAATGGTTCACAGTTCATCTGATGGTGGAACGTCACATATGGTGACTGTATCTTACACATTGGATTTTAATCCACTTAGATTTATACTTTGGTCTGTTAGTTTTATGTACAACTCTTGCATATGTACTGTATGCTTCTTGCAAATGTAAAAATGATATATTTTTATTTCTTCTACACAGATCAATGAAACATAAAAATAAAAATGGGAGCTGCATGATAATACACATTATAATGCAGAGCTAATTTTTTAGTCTATGGGAAAAATCTGTTTTGTGTTTTGCATTCAAATCAGCTCTAGCAATGAAGGAATATTTTCATCATTATTTTATCAAATGATTTTGCTTAGTTGAGTGTTTTTTTTAAGTCCAAGCAAATGAGCTTTCTTTAATGTTTTTTTTCTTTTACATTTTCCAAAAAACTCAGCAACAAGACCCTCCCACACATACATTTGCTTATAATTTCAGACTACTTTTTCTATTTTTGCTCTAACTTCCCTTTCATGTGCATCTCAACTTTCATTTACTATTCATATATTTACTTTACATACACTCCTTCTCTGTCTCCAAATCATTAGTAGCTATTGTGGGGAGGGGAAAGCAGTTGAAAAGATTACTGCAGGGGCACTTTCAGACCACACTTCTTTCCTGTTCTTTCAATCTTTTCTGCATTTTTAGGGAATAAATCTCTTATAAGTTCTGATACTCCAAACACACTCTCTTTCCTTCTGTGTCTCTTTCAGATTCTCAACAGTTTGGCCTCAGGCTAGTTTCGTAATAATAAAAAATCCCAAACCTGATATTCAGCATGAGAGCCACAACACAGCAATCTCACTCTGAACAATACGTTTCATTACAGCAGCTCTATTGACTCCTTTGCTTGAAATAGTTTGAATTTCCCACCAGCTCAGTTGTGTGATATTTGGCCTCTTTTAGGCTAGCTAGCTCTTCCTAGAGGAAACCTACAGGGCAAAGAATAGAAAGCTCATGAGCCCTGAGGGCTTGTTTCAAAGAATACAAAGTCTTAGGAAAAAGTTTACTGGAGCTGTAGTTTGGTATGAATAAAGTCTTCAACAGCAGACTATACTGAGTGTATATTATCATCTAATTCCAGTTGCCACTTAGAGCTGTGGCATCATTGTAGAAAGCCAAATTCGAATTTTTACTGAAGCTATAATTTTGGATGTATAAGGTAATTGATAGCAGACCATGTTGAGGGCATATCACCATCTAATTCCAGTTGCGGTTTTGAGCTGATATGTCATTCTAGAAAGCCAAATTCGAAATTTCACAGGTTTTAAGAGTTCTAGAGTAACTTTCAGACAGAACTATACTGAAACTCACCCACCCACTGTGAGTTTTTGCATGGCACATACAGCTGATTATTTTTATGTTACTAGTCCTGGAGTATCCATAGCAAATGACCAGAGGAAGAATGACTGCTGGGAGGATGCAGAAAGAAAAAATGCCATAGTATACCTGCACCAGCACAACAGATGCCTTCATCTGCCCCAGCTGCAACAAAACATGTCTTTCCTGTGTTGGTCTCTTCAACCACAGCAGGCACTGTAACTCTCAAATGGTTTGACTTCATCCCCAAGGCGCACTCTTCTATTGTCTCCTGAGACAGATGAATGTCAACCATTTACTGCACCATATAAACCTGAACTTTCTCTAAATGCATCATGTCAAGCCCATGGTTAAGTGTGAAGTGGTATGGTGTAGACTCCCAGGGAGTGTGAACTGGCAATCCTGTAGACTTTGCTCCTGCTCAGTTATTTTGCTGCTGTGCCACCATTAGTCTGGAGAGAGCTAAACCACAAGCACTTGTTAAGATGGTATGCTAATCCAATCCATGGCTTTGCATAGCACAGCAGCAAAATAACCAGGAAAGAGTGAAGCAACTTCTCCCTGGAAGATTCATGCTAAGCGATGGTTTGACTTAGCGTGATATGAAAACCAGGCTTTTGTGTGATACAAGTTCAGTATATAAAAAAAGACAAAGCAGCTAAGTTTGATTATGATACTGCAAATTTTCTACAAAGGCTTACTTTAGATCAGGCATCCTCAAACTGCGGCCCTCCAGATGTTTTGGCCTACAGCTCCCATGATCCCTAGCTAACAGGACCAGTGGTCAGGGATGATGGGAATTGTAGTCCAAAACATCTGGAGGGCCGAAGTTTGGGGAAGCCTGCTTTAGATATACATGAAACCATATGTGAAATATTTAACAATATTGAACATTATGTGATACAGAATTATATCAGAATTTTAAGAAAACATTGGTTTATTATCATATTGTAAACCATTAAAAGCCAACCCACCAATTGCACTGAAAAACATTCAGTAAGACTTTCACTGAATGCTTTAAAATGTTCATCAACAAATTAGCAGAAAACAAACAAGCAATTAAAAGAAGTCTGCTAAAAACACAGATACAAAAAAACCACACCTGGGGAAATAGTTGCAGTTTTCAGAAGATAGTTTTTTTAACAACCTAAATTGCTCACAAATACATTTATTTTCAAATTATACATTTTAAAGTATTTAATCAGGACTATGCAAAGCTTTCTTGATCTGATTTGGGTTCCAACTCAGTGATCTGGATTGACCCCCAATCTGGAACAGATTGATCTGGACCTGATCTGACCCCTGATTTGAACTTTTATATAGGTGTATGTAACAGAAATTGGATTAGCACTGCCAAAATTCAAACATAGCTCCAATGGTTTTTGTGCTTTAAAGTTTCCTTTTAAAATATTTTATAAAAAGCTACTGGATGGAAGTAATATTACATTGTATGTGTCTTGCTTGTGCGCTGACTGTGTGCAATACACTGGACTGTGTGCAACATACTCACAAGACTTTCTGACACATACAGAAACACAAACACAAAATGAAGTACTAATAAAGGCGAGTTGATCCAATCTGCTGTGGACCAATTTGGGGCTTCCAAATCGGTTGCACTGTTATATATTTAATGCAATACATGTAAATATGTCTATGGTCCTGCACTAAGTAGCATAGCCTTCAGTAGCTAAGCAGTATTCAATTAGATGTAAAGGCACTCCTAACAGGAACACCCTCTGATACAGGACTGCTTTGGGAACCATTCCTTTGCATGTTTGTGAGCGTGTGCAAGAGCATGCGCAAAATGTTATGCCAGAATCAGTCATTCATGTGGATTTTTCATTAACATTTTTTAGCAAGCTTCCAATTACATATATTTTATTGGGGGGGGGAACTACACACACAATTAATTCCAATGTAACGTTTTAAGCGTGTCTACTGCTATAGGAATCATTTAAGAAAATACTGCATAGATGCTGATTATTTATTTATTTAAAGCTCCAGAACAACTTACATATCAATAAAAATCTACTCTTATTTAAGAATGATGTTGACAAGCTGGAACATGTGCAATGGAGGGTGACCAAGATAATCAAAGGTCTGGAAACCAAGCCTTATGAGGAACAGTTGAGGGAGTTGGGTATGTTTAGCCTGGATAAGAGGAGCCTGAGAGGAGATGTGATAGCCAGGGCTCAGGTGGGCGCCATTGACATTATAAGAGAACAAGGGAGGCTTATTCATGGAGAGTTCCGGCACCTCTTTTTCTATAAAAAAATAGCACTGATGATAGCCATATTCAAATATTTATAGGGCTGTCACATGGAAGATGGAGCAAGCTTGTTTTCTCCTGCTCCAGAGGGTAGGTCCTGAACCAATGGATTCAAGTTACAAGAAAGCAGATTCCAACTAAACATCAGGAAGAGCTTTCTGACAGTAAGAGCTATATGACAGTGGAAGACTCCCTCAGATGGTGGTGGATTCTCCTTCCTTGGAGGTTTTTTAAGCAGAGGTGGAATGGCCATCTGTCGTGGATGCTCTAGTTGAGATTATTGGATTGCAGGGTTTGAACTAGATGACCCTCATAGACCCTTCCAACTCTGTTGTTGTTGTTGTTTAGTCGTTTAGTCGTGTCCGACTCTTCGTGACCCCATGGACCATAGCACGCCAGGCACTCCTGTCTTGCACTGCCTCCCGCAGTTTGGTCAAACTCATGTTCGTAGCTTCGAGAACACTGTCCAACCATCTTGTCCTCTGTCGTCCCCTTCTCCTAGTGCCCTCAATCTTTCCCAACATCAGGGTCTTTTCCAAGGATTCTTCTCTTCTCATGAGGTGGCCAAAGTATTGGAGCCTCAGCTTCACGATCTGTCCTTCCAGGGAGCACTCAGGGCTGATTTCCTTAAGAATGGATAGGTTTGATCTTCTTGCAGTCCATGGGACTCTCAAGAGTCTCCTCCAGCACCATAATTCAAAAGCATCAATTCTTCGGCGATCAGCCTTCTTTATGGTCCAGCTCTCACTTCCATACATCACTACTGGGAAAACCATAGCTTTAACTATACGGACCTTTGTCGGCAAGGTGATGTCTCTGCTTTTTAAGATGCTGTCTAGGTTTGTCATTGCTTTTCTCCCAAGAAGCAGGCGTCTTTTAATTTCGGGACTGCTGTCACCATCTGCAGTGATCAAGGAGCCCAAGAAAGTAAAATCTCTCACTGCCTCCATTTCTTCCCCTTCTATTTGCCAGGAGGTGATGGGACCGGTGGCCATGATCTTGGTTTTTTTGATGTTGAGCTTCAGACCATATTTTGCGCTCTCCTCTTTCACCCTCATTAAAAGGTTCTTTAATTCCTCCTCGCTTTCTGCCATCAAGGTTGTGTCATCTGCATATCTGAGGTTGTTGATATTTCTTCCGGCAATCTTAATTCCGGCTTGGGATTCATCTAGTCCAGCCTTTCGCATGATGAATTCTGCATATAAGTTAAATAAGCAGGGAGACAATATACAACCTTGTCGTACTCCTTTCCCAATTTTGAACCAATCAGTTGTTCCATATCCAGTTCTAACTGTAGCTTCTTGTCCCACATAGAGATTTCTCAGGAGACAGATGAGGTGATCAGGCACTCCCATTTCTTTAAGAACTTGCCATAGTTTGCTGTGGTCGACACAGTCAAAGGCTTTTGCATAGTCAATGAAGCAGAAGTAGACGTTTTTCTGGAACTCTCTAGCTTTCTCCATAATCCAGCGCATGTTTGCTATTTGGTCTCTGGTTCCTCTGCCCTTTCGAAATCCAGCTTGCACTTCTGGGAGTTCTCGGTCCACATACTGCCTAAGCCTGCCTTGTAGAATTTTGAGCATAACCTTGCTAGCGTGTGAAATGAGCGCAATTGTGCGGTAGTTGGAGCATTCTTTGGCACTGCCCTTCTTTGGAATTGGGATGTAGACTGATCTTCTCCAATCCTCTGGCCATTGCTGAGTTTTCCAAACTTGCTGGCATATTGGGTGTAGCACCTTAACAGCATCATCTTTTAAAATTTTAAATAGTTCAGCTGGAATATCATCACTTCCACTGGCCTTGTTATTAGCAGTGCTTTCTAAGGCCCATTTGACTTCACTCTCCAAGATGTCTGGCTCAAGGTCAGCAACCACACTACCTGGGGTGTACGAGACCTCCATATCTTTCTGGTATAATTCCTCTGTGTATTCTTGCCACCTCTTCTTGATGTCTTCTGCTTCTGTTAGGTCCTTACCACTTTTGTCCTTGATTATGGTAATCTTTGTACGAAATGTTCCTTTCATATCTCCAATTTTCTTGAACAGATCTCTGGTTTTCCCCATTCTATTGTTTTCCTCTATTTCTTTGCATTGCTCATTTAAGAAGACCCTCTTGTCTCTCCTTGCCGCTTTTTGGAAATCTGCATTCAGTTTCCTGTATCTTTCCCTATCTCCCTTGCATTTTGCTTGCCTCCTCTCCTCCGCTATTTGTAAGGCCTCGTTGGACAGCCATTTTGCTTTCTTGCATTTCCTTTTCCTTGGGATGGTTTTCGTTGCTGCCTCCTGTATAATGTTACGAGCCTCCATCCATAGTTCTTCAGGCACTCTGTCCACCAAATCTAAATCCTTAAACCTGTTCCTCACTTCCACTGTGTATTCATAAGGGATTTGATTCAGATTGTATCTTACTGGCCCAGTGGTTTTTCCTACTTTCTTCAGTTTAAGCTGGAATTTTGCTATAAGAAGCTGATGATCTGAGTTACAGTCAGCTCCAGGTCTTGTTTTTGCTGACTGTATAGAGCTTCTCCATCTTTGGCTGCAGAGAATATAATCAATCTGATTTCGATGCTGCCCATTTGGTGATATCCATGTGTAGAGTCGTCTCTTGTGTTGTTGGAAGAGAGTGTTTGTGATGACCAGCTTGTTCTCTTGACAGAACTCTATTAGCCTTTGCCCTGCTTCATTTTGAACTCCAAGGCCAAACTTGCCAGTTATTCCTTTTATCTCTTGATTCCCTACTTTAGCATTCCAATCCCCTGTAATGAGAAGAACATCCTTCTTTGGTGTCATTTCTAGAAGGTGTTGTAGGTCTTCATAGAATTGGTCAATTTCACTTTCTTCAGCACCGGTAGTTGGTGCATAAACTTGGATTACTGTGATGTTAAAAGGTCTGCCTTGGATTCGTATCGAGATCATTCTGTCATTTTTGAGATTGCATCCTATTACAGCTTTTGCCACTCTTTTGTTGACTATGAGGGCCACTCCATTTCTTCTACAGGATTCTTGCCCACAGTAGTAGATATGATAGTCACCCGAACTGAATTCGCCCATTCCCTTCCATTTTAGTTCACTGATGCCCAGGATGTCGATATTTATTCTTGTCATCTCATTTTTGACCACATCCAGCTTACCTCCATCCATGGTTCTTACATTCCAGGTTCCTATGCAATATTTTTCTTTACAGCATCGGACTTTCCTTTCGCTTCCAGGCATATCCGCAACTGAGCGTCCTTTCGGCTTTGGCCCAGCCGCTTCATCAGCTCTGAATCTACTTGTACTTGTCCTCCGCTCTTCCTCAGTAGCATGTTGGACGCCTTCCGACCTGAGGGGCTCATCTTCCAGCGTCATAACTTTTATATGCCTGTTGTCTTTGTCCATGGAGTTTTCTTGGCAGGGATACTGGAGTGGCTTGCCAGTTCCTTCTCCAGGTGGATCACGTTTAGTCAAAACTCTCCACTATGACCTGTCCATCTTGGGTGGCCCTGCATGGCATAGCTCATAGCTTCTCCGAGTTATTCAAGCCCCTTCGCCACGACAAGGCATTGATCCATGAAGGGATCAATGCCTTCCAACTCTACAATTCTATAATTCTATTCAGTCTTTTTTTAGTATTAAAAAAAGCCCTCTACATTGAATTCCAGACTCTACCTGCCTTTTGTAATTTAGAGTAATTTCATCTTGGATGGTGTAGTCAATGCAACCATTCATGTTACTTTAGTTCCTACCAGGGCTGTGCATCCAATTCTGCTGAGTCCCAAGACCTGAACCAAATCAGGCTGATTTGGGGGAATCCAGGCATTGGTTTGAGCTAACCCTGGATTGCCATGGGTTGGTTGGGTTGTGTGGCAGTCACATAGCAAAATGGGGCTCTCAGGGGGTAGGGCATGGGAAGGCAAGGCAGCCATGGGCAGGAAGGAGAAACCATGAAAAGGAGTGACCTACTAGCTCTTCTTCGCAGGAGAAGGTAGGGATCAGCAGCTTCTTCTTCCCACCAGGCCTCTCCTTTCTCCAGTGTCCTGAAGCAGCAGCACACAGGAACAAATCCTTCCATGTGTAGTGCTGTTTGCTGCTCCTTTGCGAGCAGCTTCCCTGCATGGAGAAAAGCCATTCACAAAGGAGCGGCACCTCATAGGATCCAATCCTTGTGCTGGTAAACAGGATTAGGTCCTTTATGGCATCATTTTTGCTCCTTCCCCGTCAGGGGAGGAGATCAGAAGCATTTACTCCCAGTTTTACACAAGCTACAGTTTCCTGTGATGTCTGAACATGGGGAATTGTGGTTAGTAAGAATAAGTCAGGATCAAATTGTATTTCATACCTTGGCTTATTCTAAAACTCTATTTTAAACAAACCACAGTTGTCTGATCTCAGATGTCACAGAGAATTGTGGCTAGTTTCAAACCAGAAGTAGATTTTTTTTAATCTCCTCCACTGGCTTATGAACGAGGACAGAAAGAAAGGGAGGATGCATGTAATTCATTCAGATAGTGAAAAAGCATCATTTCCTGCTATATCTCAATTGTGTCAATGACTTATCCAACCCTATTCTGTGAATCAAAAATCCATCTTCATGATCTCATTGGCTATACCACATTTAAGTGAACTAATCTAGAAAGAGGGTTATTGTGTTCATTCACAAGATGGGAGGGAGCATAAATCACACAGAAGAGTCAGAAAGAGGCAATAACCCTCACTCCATCTGTGAAGGAAAACATATTCCCTAGGGCCGAGTGCACCTCTTCTATATAATATGAATATGAGATGGATGTAGAGCAGAAGGGAGATGTGAACTACAGGAAACAGGATTCTTTTGATGCACTGAAAAAATGTTATTTAAGGGGTGGGAGGAAGATTGGTTGTGAAGAAAGATACCACCACAAACAATACATTCCTGGGCATAGTAGAACTTACAAAGCCAATATTTTGCTTATATTTGTAGCTATTTTTAATCTAGTTATATCCCTGTAGACTTGCCTATGAAATACACTCTGATAGACTGTGTGTTTATAATAGAACTGGAAGAAAAACAAGGCAGGAGAATTTAAGCCTGTATAATTTAGAAATCAAACAGAGAACAGCAGCATGCAAAATGCTGAATTTCTAGTAATAAAGAGCATATATGTAGCATCTGGAATAGTATACTGGTGTCTCCCATCTACAGCATACTAAATGCAAATTTCTTGTCTCAGTAAGGTTTCTAAAATTAAATTATTTACAGTTTGGATTGTCTCAGTAATTGTAAGAATAGCAAAAAAAAACAAAATCAAAATCAAAAAGACAGATGGTGACAGAATTGACATAGATTCCATATTTTATAAAAGAGGAAATGATATGGTAAAGGACTAAAAGCTTAAATATACTGGCCTCTGTTTAAAGGTGTATTTTTAATTATTCTTTTAAATGAGTGATTAAAAATGATGGACAGGAGATTCAGTTGGACACTAGTGCAACATTCATGCATAGAAGAACTCTAAAAAGTGCACCAGATGTCTGTTTTCCCTGTTCTTTCCCATCAGCTCAAATCTACTGGTGTGATTTGGTAAGAAGGTATGGCAGGCAGTGTGTGTGTGTGTGTGTGTGTGTGTGTGTGTGTGTGTGTGTGTTCATGTAGACTCCTCATATTTACACCCAGACTTCTGCGTGCCATCAAGTTACTCACTTGGAGCATAAGTCACTTGTATAGAATGGAGCAGGGTAGGGGGAATGGATGCAGTTATAGGGGACGGGAAAGTGGCCTCCCATTGCCTGCCACACTTCCTCAGCAGTGTACTCAGGTTAACAGGGCGGCTCTGCCACATTGCACCCATTCTCAGCTGCAGTGGTACGTAGCTTATTGTCCACAGATATCCTTTGTAGAAACGGAGCTAATGCTGATAGGAACTCTGATATACATTTTGAAAAACAAATAAGCCAAGAGATGTTTCTGAAACCTGGCAGCCTATTCAAAATGCCATTCTCCATGCTCCCAATACATTATAGCATATTTATGCATTAAAATCTGTTTAATGCATACATTTATACATTAAAACACACTAGATATACATACACAGATGCAATTATATACAAGCATGTGCCTAATTAGAAACATTGCGGCATAATAAAGGTTCTTACGACACCATGTGTAATGTAAAAAAGAATCAAATAATGCTGTTTCATGCAATATGACATCATTTCCTGGAATTAAACAATGGTGATGGAAATGCAGGTAGCCTTAAGTAAATTTCATCCTCAAACAATTCACAGATGTTTTCCTTTGTCTAATAGAAATCAGTACAGAGCTTGAACACATTCTCTCTGTATCTGTCTTTTCTCTCTCAACAAGGCAACTGCATAATACAAACAGATCTTTGTCTCATAAAAGCAACCAAACAACTATGTTGAAAATAAGCATACCCAGCCCCATTTGACATTGTTGTCCACCAATTTTACAATCCTACTGATGGTACAATACTTGACGGCAAAATGTTCTGCTCTAACAGCACAATCCTATACATGCCTACTCAGAAGTTCCACTGGGTTCATTGTGGTTTACTCCTAGGTAGGTGGGTATAGGATTGTAGCTATGGATGGTACTAATGGTTCTCCTCTGACGCTTCTGGATCCTTTAAAAAGCCTACCCATATATTCGGTTATCCACATATTGGCTGTGTCATACAGCGCTACAGTGAGAGGGGAGAATTGTCTGAAATCAAGTGGAGGAACCTTGCGTCAGTGGACTCCACTGGTGCAAGCTTCCTATTCCTGATTTCAGGTTATTCCAGCCCTGTAGAACCATCTTGAAAGGTTTTTCAGACAAGGGGAAAGGAACAAACTTTGACTGCTGTCTTCAACTCACACAGCTACTGGAAACAACTCTCTGTGAATGTAGCATCCCCTCCTACATGTACAGCCACTTCCAATCATGCCTTTTAGAATGTCTGATTGGAAAAGTCTAACAACCCTAAAACACAGAAAATCTACTTTGGTATTTAGATGCCAGCAGATATCTTACTTCCAGCATACGACTGAGTAAACAGTAGCAAAGTTAGCCTGTATTGCACATACCAACCAACCAATCAATCTCTTTATTACAGTTAATGACCAGCGGGGTGCAAACTTGAATTAAAAAAGGCAGGCATGTAAGCCCCACCCCACATAATTTACCGTGTTTCCCCCTTTTTTAAGACACCGTGTTATAACTTTTTTCCTCAAAAAAACAACACAGGGTGGCTTACTTTTGGTGGGATGTCTTATTTTTTAAATTACCGGTACGGTTTTTACGGCTCAGGGTGCTGCTGGGCTCTCTTCAGTGCTCGGCGCTGCAGCAGCCACCGGTTCCGGGTGGCAGGGCGGCAGGCGTCCTTGGCTGGCCAGGCGGAGGCCGCTGGCTCAGGCGCTTTGCCCGCCGCTGCAGGGCGCTCCAAGCTCCTTGGCCGGGCCAGGCAAGGAAGCAGTGAGCCCAGCGGTGGTGGCAAGCACGGAAGCGGCAGGGATGGCGGTGGACGAGAAGGCGGAGCGCGGGGATGCAGCAAGCAAGGTGGGAGCGCGATCAGCTGTTAAGTGGAGCTCTTGGAGTGCTGGCCGCATGGAGTGACTCTGTGAGTGGAGGTGCCTGTGGGGTTGGTTTCCGCAGTGCGGAAGTATGGCTTATTTTCGGGGTATGTCTTATATTTCTCAAATGCTTAAAAACCCTGCCATGGCTTACTTTATGACTACGTATTAAAAAGGGGGAAACAGGGTATCACAAGACACACTGTTTGAATGGCAATGTTCATCAACTTTGGGATCTGCTTCAAATATTTTATTGGGGGGGGGGCACAAAGGGACCTCGGCCCTTAGGAACTGGCTCTTATGAGGTCCAGCATTCTGTACAAGCCAAAATGGGACAGTTGGTGTATAAACTCCAACTAGGCATAAATTCAGTATACTTCAGCAATCTGTGCAGGAATAGAAAAGAACACTACCTAACACATGGGCAGAATGGGAAGGTGAAAATTAATCCTTCAGAGGCAATTTCATTTTTGAGACATGTCCCTGGTCACTCTTGTTGTCTTTCAGTGCAATGTTGTCTCCCATTACTATCTTTCCTTTGACAAACTCCTGATAAGCTTTTCAACAAATCCCAGAACACTTTTCTAAAACAATGTCCATAGGAACAGCCTGGCCCTGCCAGCTCCAGTTAGGGGCTTCTCGGGGAAGATGCCCTCGGAGAGCCCCTATAAAATATGAGTAATTGGTAGAGACCTGTGATGGAACATGCATCCACTTCTCCCACAGTACCAAGTAACTTGTGATAATTACCGTAGCTCCCCCTCCTAAATGCACACAGACAATTTAAATGTTTCTTGCTATGTTACCAGTGCTCTCATTCTCACACCGATATATGTTTCTGTGGCCTTGCATCTAATATCTCCAAAATGTACTCTGTCTTCCCTTTGCTATCAGTCTCCTTTTCGTGAGGGTGGGCTACCCCCGCTGAAAATAAAGTGGAATAACTGAAAGTTATTCTGGGCTGCTTCTGACATTAATGTCTTTTGCTGAATTGCCACTGTTTTGGTACCCTTTCTCCCATAGCTACACATAACACTACCTAGGTGCCCTGGAAGGTGACAATGGCAAGAAGCTGAGGAATAATGGCCACTCCAGTGAATGGCGGACCCCTTGCTCATGCATCCAACCTGTCAAACTCTCAGAAAAGGCTTATCCACACTGACCTTTCCTCTGATCTTTCCAGGCACAGTCTGGATTTTAAACACACACACACACACCCTTTTTTTTTTTTTGCTCCAGAGCTTTCCCCATGAAAACCTGCCCTTTAAGCCTCAAGCAGAGCAAATGGCAATCCACTTAAACCCAAACTGAGCACTAAAAAGCAGGTTTTAGCAGGAAAAGCTCCAGGGCAAAAACCCCCAAATGCTCAGACACTGAGCTTTTAAGTTCAGGTTTGTGCCTAGAAAGAGCAGGGCAAAATGTAAAAGACAATAACTGACATCAGGTCTGCAGTCCATTCTTCTGTGGGTGGGACTCACCCAATGAATCCCTCAGCAGAAGCCCTGACCAAGGGCTTCCGTTTCTGCAATGGGGCTTTCCCTGCATGATCAGGGTGTGGATCAGGAGAACCCTCAGAACAGCAGGGAAAAGAGAATAATTGTATATGGCAAGATGAAATGCTCGCACAAACGGAACATGTGTAATAGTATGACATTGAACACTACCTATAGTTTTTCCTTGCACCGTGTGAGAAGTGGCATTGAATCTTATGTGCCACGTTTGATCTAGCAACCTGTTCTTCCAATATTAAATGAGATGTCTCAGAGGTTTCTATAGTGGTCTCTGAGGAATTTTACAGAGTCTCCTGTCGGGTACATGAGCATGGATCTTGTAAAGCCAAGCTGTTCTCGTCCCCAAGCAACCCAGCTGATGAGAATCTTCTCCTCTTCTCCCCACTTCCTAAATGGCAAAGCCATCAATACAAGTCATCAAATAAAATCAAAGACTAGTTTATGCAGCTTTTTGATAGATCTGGGAATGTACCAACAGAACATTTTCCATTGGTGATTTGTCTATTCAAAAATATAGTGCCTGATCACATTCCTAGATTAATCCTGAAAAGCAGCCTCGAGGCTGATCTTGAACAACATCTCAGTGTTGGCAGGATTCTAGGTCTGTAGCTGGCTCAGTTCTATTAATGTATATGCTACAACTCTCCCTGAGGAAGAAAGCTCTGAAGGTGAAATTACCTTCAGAGCTTCCTCTCCATTGAAAAAAACTATGTGCACTATGGACTATCTTTGACTTAATGACAAGAAATTTTAGGGTGAGAGAACAGAGCTGTACCTCTTTAAATACATACCTATATGCACAGAACAAAACAATGGTAACGGTATCATATAAAAACCAGGTATGTATGTTTATTCTATATAAACCTGGGCAAGTCTTTGGGCTAAAGGTGTTTTTGCATATCTATATGAAATGGCATCTAGTTACTTTTGAAATTGTGTGCTGCAATTTTTAATCCCCCGTGTCCCGCACCAGCCAGACTTCTACAGAGTTGATAAAGGAAAGTGTCTTTAAACATGGAAATCCAGTTGGGAACACTTTTATTAGGACCAATCAAATGTCTCAAAATATTGGCTTGCTTTCACATTTTCTGGATCAGTACAGATACTTTGGCTTTTTATCTTTCAGCATGTGCCAAGGGCCCTGGCCTCCCTATTGAAAATCCGAACACTCGTGAGCAGAGAGAATGTGTTCCATGGGAGAGGGCATGAAGAAGTTTGCAATTCAGCTTGCTGGCACTGAGAAGCCACAACCAGTTTTTGCCCATAACAGAGAATAACTGTATATCCATCTTCTCACACTGTTTTCCTAAAATCGTTAACTAATTATGGCAATATGCTGCTTTCGCTTTCACAAAAAAATTAAGCCTTGGTGCATACTTGATAGCCCCATCCCCTATGACACCAGTTTTAAAGCAGAGACCACTGAACTGAAACAAAAGAGCACTCATTTAAAGAACTGATGTCAGTATTTACCAGGCAAGCAGGAATGTGGGTCTGGCTGCTCAGATATGCAACACGGGGCAGCGGAACAGGGCCAAAAACGTAGTCAGGCTGAGAGGAACACTAATGTGAAGGTAAAACTAAGGCAAGGAGGAAAGACTTCGTAAGACCCCACTGCTCTTTAGGTTGCAGCCAGATAAAATGCTTCATCACAGGCAGGAGGAGGTGGAGTTGGAGTTTACAGCCAGGACTTCAGTTGCAAAGCTTGTACGGGAAGAAACCGACCCACTAGACTGGAGGAACTTGTCTGGCGACATTCCAAAGAGAGACAAGACAGCCTGATCACCATGTACCTGACTGCTGGTTGAGTTTGAACTGAAGAGTAGTTTGGAGAACCAAAACAAATAGACAATGTGATGCAATTACCTTTAATCTGATGTCTCTCTCTCTCTCTCTCTCTCTCTCTCACACACACACACACACACACACACACTATTAATTAGGGATAACTCCACTCTTCAGACTCAATAAATGAACTGGCTCCAACCTTTCAGAGTGTGGTTAGAGGAATTTATTTTACTGGAGTTACAGGAAGTTATACAAATCTCACAATATGTGATGCTAGTTTCATATTGTGGCAACCAGCCCTGATCTCTTACTCTCCATTTTGCCTGAACAAGCCAGGCACCTCCTTCCTGCCAAGCTCCCAGGACACTAAGTTCTGGGTTACATCCTGTCTAGCAAGGTCATAGAATAACTGTAGGGGTAATTTTCCCCAGTGATAGCCATCTCCCTCTGCCCCAGGAGATGTCCACCATCTTCCCATCCCCAATTTACCTAACATGACCTGGGGTATAATTGGCTAGAAAGTGTCAGGTGCCACTCAACTGCAAGATAGATAGAAACACTTTTAAAAATGGGATGTGGCTATGTAGTCCTTTCCCATTCATTGACCATCAGAATACCATGCAACTAAACATCTATGTTGCATTACTCATGAGATCAGAAGCCTGTTTGTAATTAGTTTGGGATAGGATAGACTTGAGCTAAAAAGCTCCTTTTATTTTCAGTATTCTGCTTTGTCCCTTTGTGCTGTCCTTTGCCTTCTTATTCCTAATAAATATTAAATAATTGGATCAATGGATTTGTGTGAATTATTGCCAACTCTCAGGGTTAGTGCAATAATTCTCATGGCCTAAGCCACTTGCTTCATGCTACAGAAGTGTAGGATTGAGGTCAACAGAGAAAAGCAGGATGGTGTTATCTCTATTGACGAGACACAGGGAGATGGGTGCTGGCTCTGCTCCCCTTGTAAACCGAGAGGCATATTGGCAGAGAAAACCACGTTTCTTTCAGCCACGGAGGGTCAAGTAAACTGAGTGCTACCTCTGAGTCCCTGAGTATGTGTTTGCCTGAAATACCCCAAATCTGGGAGCTGTAGGAGTTAAGAGGACAAGGGTGGTGGCAGCAATTACCAAATAGTTTGGGACACGACTAGTCTATTTTGAAAGGCAGTTGTGTAAGGAAAGGAATAAGCAGCCTGCAATCCAATATGCAGTTATACACATACAAGTCAAACCAAGTTCAGTGGAAATTACATACTCATGACTAGGGCAAGGCTACAACTTTAATTTGCATTGCATAACCAAATTAGAATTATTTTTACAAACCCAAATTAAAATGCAGCTTTCAACAAATCTTGGAATTAATGAAAGGTAAGGTGGGTGTGAAATAAGAGAGCTTAGTGCTTCTATACTGCAAAAATCCATAAACCCTTAATTTTTTAATTAAATAGGGTTAATCTATGTTTAGATCTAAAATATACACATGACATCATTTAAAAGGAAGCTGATTGACTGGAATGAAATATAAGATTTTCTGTTGTCTCTCCTGCAGGAAAAGTTGGATGACTAAATGTAAAAATCCAACTATTACATAGTTCCTTCCTCTATGACTGCCGCCTGTTCTGATTATATGCATCTATTTTCAAAGAGCTTCTGCGCCATGCAGTAAGTTTTTCTGTGACTGCTATGATAAGGAAACCTTTAGCTCAAAAGCAGTGTGAGCAAGAGGTATCTTTGTACACAAGCACTTCCTGTTTTCATTCCATGATCAAATATGTTCTTTGCAGGGCAAACAGGGGAGCACTTGAGGGAGGAAAGCAGAGATTTCTGAGAGGCTAATTGAGTGTACTAAAGAGCTGTTTGGCATGGAGGGAAAAGGAGTTTTCCAAGACTATGAATAAAGGCTGCATGGGTCAGATTTCTTGCTGTTCCTTTTCTTTAACTATCTTTGAAGTTAAATAACAACAGCCTTAATGTCAGGTTTACCTTTCTGATATCATAATCTTTATGTACTACTGAGAAGCTTATACTACCAGGCTAGGATTTCCTTTACCCACTCAAATACTGGATATTATCCAGAAAGAGCATGCACATTTTCTAGCAATTCATCCTAAGATCCTTTCATCTTCCTGTACCATTGTAATACTTAACGTAAGGCAGATACCAATTGCAGAATGAGAACACGGTTGAATTATTATGCACGCACTGGAGGTTTCTATCCACAAAAGCTTTCTACGTAGCTTGTTCTTAGTATTATGGAAGTTGTTCCAAAAACTGAAATAGTGGAAAACTGCTATATACAGTTATGAAACAATGCAATGAAAGTCAGTCAGTGGGTCAAATTAATTCATGTAGAGTTATCAACCAAGATCAACATGTCATTTTAGCAATTACGGAAGTAAAATAGTTCTGAAGATGAAACATATTGCCTTTTTATAAAATATATATTCCACAAAAATTCACCCCAAAATGAGCATAATTAATTGAAAGTGAATAGCTTTACCCAGACATTTCACATTGCACAGAAATTTTTGAGTTTAGTTTAAGCTTAAAGCAAAAATGGCTTGCCTCCCAGGCAAAGCAGAGGTTAATGATTTTTGTCATATTGAAACTAACAATTGCTACAGTTGGCCTTTAGTATTTTATTTGTCCTTTTGAGGTATTCAGAATAGGTGACAATAGCTTGCAGTTGAGAACATATGTAGAGAGACCCCTGTGGCTTATGGAAAAAGTTGCTCCATGCTGGTTGGGAGTTTGAAAAAAAATACAACCAGAGTTCTTTTATGTCCCTTTCATTAATGAGAATGCATGAATGTCAAAATGCACCAATGGGCCATTCAAGGGGCAAAGCCTTAGCAGCCCCTTCTTTAAGAACACATCCTGTGATGTAAAATACATTTGCTTAACAAATTAAAATAATGAGATAATTCAATTAGTTTCTTTGAAAAAAGAAAGAGAAAAAGGGTACATTGTAGGATTATTGTAATACAAGACCAGGTCACAGAGCACAAAAGAGTGGACAAACCTATTTGTAATCAGGTTAGAGCAGTGGTGAAGGAAAACCATTTAAATTTTAAGACTCTTTCTATTATGAAATTTACTTGAGAAAATATTTGTAAATTATAGTTTACCTTCATAGCAGGACCAAAGTTGTATTTTGAAGGAACAAACAAATCAGTAAGAAAAAAAGAATGCTGGAACTGTTTAAGGAAAGAGTTATTTTCCTTCTCAGCATGTGTTTATGGCAAAAATCTTTTTGAATTTTCATTGCACTAGTCAGAGGTCTCCATTATCAGTTCTCAGTTCTGAGAATTATAGCACAGTAAATCTTTCAACACCTACAAACTCATTAAAACCTAGATGGTAAAGAGGTGTTTTGTTTTTTTTAAGCTTATGCAAGGACCATCCTCATCAAAGCTACTGCATTTCCTTAGTTCATCTGGTGTGAGGCAGAGAAACATGGTGGAATTTCAGGAACGAGATGTTATTCAAGATATGCGAGATACAAATTATCCTTTTGGCAAGCATACACTGAGCACTTTCCACACAAGAAAGAAAAGGCAGTGGCAAAAATCCATGGGGATGGGGGTGACTTAGTGAGAGTTGAGGAAATTAATATGCAAGTTTATGTGAAATAAAGTGGATTATTCATAGCCCCAAGTTTTTTTCCAGCATCAGTGTGCTGCTCTTCTAACCACTTCCTTCAGTTAAAAATAAAAAAACCTCCCCCTCACACTCACTCAACTTCCAAATTAAAAACATTTTACAGGTTAGTAAATCTCCAGCTGAGGTGATGTAGCAAAGAACAGCTGTGAAGTAATTTTGATAATGATGAGAATAATAAGCAAATGGCAAGGTTCAGGGCTTTGCTGTTGCAGCTTCAGTGCTCCTGAATAGATAAAAGTGATTAAATACTCCTGATTATCCCTGACCAATATGTAATGGATTTACAGCCCTTTCAATTAGTCAGTATTTGCTTAGGACTCATTATTTTGTCTTTGGTTAAGTAATCAGCCCAGAGACTCATGTTCTGTCTAATTCCTCTGAGCCAAGTAGGTACTACAGGGCACCTGACCTTTGAAATGGCCATAGCTGGAAGGCAAAAATAACCACTGTTTGAGCAGAGGCACTGGCTATTCTGGCTAATCCTGACCCTACAGGCCAGATCAATGCACCTTAGCTTGCTAATAATGTTCTTACATCAAAATGATGATTTAAAACTGGTATCTAATGCTACCCAACCCCTTCAAGCTGTTCCATCAGCAAGGCTGCTTGGTAGCCACCACTGTAAATAAAAGAGGTACCTGAATCACTCCAGGAACCATGAGACAGTAACTAATATCTACCACCACAAAAAATGTGTAAGTTTAACAATCACAAAATGAACCCTTGTGTGTGATAGTTAACCATGCTATCCTTTTAAGCATTAGCCCCCCAAAAATGGAACAGAAAGTGAATTGATAATTTTACCATTTCCCACCATTTCCAAGTAAAATTAAGAGAGCTACTACTTCTTTTGTAAAAATGTATTTTGATGCCTAAGTAAAGCTGTAATAGTCAACAGAACACCAACACATAAAACCAACTGCAAAACAGGAGGATAAAGATAGATTGCTACTAAAAGTGTTGTTTTTTCACGTTTACTCGCTTTCCCCCAGAAGTGAATATGGCTAGCTTTTAAGATAATGGACTTGAAGAGCAGCTTAAATAGGTGCTTTAATCTCCTATAGAACTGAGGAATTAGAAAAACTAAACACTGTCTATATTTTGCATGTAAACCAACACAGGAAAAGTTTTCAAATGAATTCTCTGACTTCATCTACCTCTTGCAATGCATGTGTGCTCCAAAAGCAACATAGCTCCACCATTTAGAAGCCCTAGCTGTTCAGAATCCCACACTGATCCTCACTAACCACCATCAACCACTCAGCAGGCCTGCTTGGTTTACAGTGGACTCCTGAAATATTATTTAAACCTGCCTGGACACCCCGTGGTGACTATTCTACATCTCTGTTTCTGTGTGAAGATGATTGCTCACCATAAACAGTTTCAAATAAATAAATACATAAAATAGTCTCTCTAATTGTACAGTAAAATGGCAGTCCTTGAGATGAATCCCATTTTGCACTAGGTGTGATGCTTTATACTCAAGGTACATAATATATAATAACTCCCAAATATATTCCATTGCAGAGAACCAACTTCCAACCACCCAAAATATTATCCTAAAATGTTGAAAGGGCTATTAAAAATAATTAGACTTGTGTAAAATATTTCTTCTTTTTTGTATTCACTTACTGTGAGATGTTGGAACAGCCATGCTCTCATGATATTTGTTGCTACTTTGGGGAAAATTCCTCTTTTCTTCTGACGCTTTTTATCCTTGTCTGGATCATCATCATCCCCTGTGCCGGGAGAGGCTACACTGTTGTCTAAACCATCCCCTAATAGAAAAAAAAGGGGTGAGAGATAATAAACAAGAAATATAAGCCAATCTGAATAATCAGATTAACTACTAAAGCACTAATGAAGTGTCATTCATATATGAAAAAAAACAGGCATGTTCAATTTCTTATTAAATATGATTGCTGATATAGATATATAAAAATTAGAAATCATGTCTCTCCAAATACTAATTTTGTGCCTCACACATGCACAAATCATTAATTCAATTATAATTGTTTGCTTGACACAGTGCAATACTTCTTTGTCAATTATGAAATGCAGTGTGGGAAAACCTGCCACACAAAAACCTATTTACGGTAAATGCATTCCCTGCAACTATGCTGAATATATGGTGAAGGTAATCAAGTTAAATGTTCTGTGGTCTATATATTCTGGGCCCTCTGCATAGGTGACAGTAAATGTGTCACTGTTCAGAGCACATAACACACTGCCAGCTGAACCCCTCCCCATTTACTATCATCTCCCCACTCACACACATGCACACACACACACACACACACACACGTGTATGACCCTCAACATAGTATTTGCAAGACATGAAAACTTATGTGCCTGCATCAGTGATCATTATATTCTGCTTCTTTTTATTTATTTATTTTCTTTTTAAAAAAGGATGCACATCAAGGTAGGGTGCTTGCTTAATCAGAACTTTCCATGAACATCTTTCTCTTCAGTGCTTTTCCCTGGCATTAATTGTGCATTAGCAAAAATCATTTACTTTTAACAGTCATAGTTATTTTTTCTTGCCCTCCAGCAAAAATGCCTTGAAAGCCTGCCTGGAGGGCATCTAAATTATGTATCTGAAAAACTCTTCTGGCAAGGCATTGCAGGACCCCTACTTTCTTAAAATTCATACGAGCACGTCTTCCTGTTTTTGGGAAGGCATCAATCAAGAGCAGCAATATATGCCATATTCCTACATTAATATTTGAACTAATAACTTTTAAAAAAGGAAAGAAACAAGATCCGACTTGTGGCATAATCAAATGCAAAATAAATGAAGAATACTGGGACAGCACTGCGACTTTATAGATTGCTGTGTTTTCCTTACACATCATTAGCCTGGAGCCACACGAAAGAGGAAAACAGAGAAGTGGAGAGTTTATGCTCCCTGCTGGTGTTTAAGAAGCCGAGGTCCTGGAAGGACATCTGGGAATTGCACTGAGACGGTGGTTTTTGTAATTTAAGAATAGACATTCATTAGCAGTAAATGCCATAAATCCCATGCTAAGTAAAAACCTTGTCCAAGAAAGCCTAAAACAATAAACTCTGTGCTCAATGTAGCCTGAGATAGACGCTCCATAGCTTCCTGAGGAATGCTATAGACCCATGAACTAATTCCTATAGCCTCTTCTGGATCTTTAGTGCTGCTAAAACAAACACATTACCGATACATAGAGACTATTTACCTCAAAACTTTAAATTCTATTTCACCTTTGTTTATGGTGCCCACACACATTTCTTTAAAAAAGAAAAGAAAGGCAAAAACAACTGGGGAGGGGGAAATACCACCACTCACCCCCCCCCCCGCACTAGAGAAACAAAAAAAGCCAGAGCAAAGAGCTAGCAGATTAATTTTATTGACATTTCCATTTTCACTGCAATGTGATACCCTCCATCACATAGAAGAGATGGTCCTCACTATTTACAGAATGACAGGCCACTTCATTACAACTACCCTGCCCCAAGGCTGAGTAGTTCCTTTCCATCTGCCCAAGGACCTGAGTCAGACCCCTAAGTTGCTGTTTTCTTTTTCTTTGACTAGAAGGTAAATTGAAGGTGTGGACAGTGATAAAAGAAAAAGACAAGAGTTTATCACGAACCAATCTTTTATGGCGAGGAAAACATATTACTTTGAAAAAAACTCCTTTTCTTAGTGGCCCACCACCCACCACCCATGCGTGTGCAAGCACAAATACACACCCTTTCCACTGACTATGCCAAGGAACTGCTGCAAGGCAAATTCTCACAAACACTAATGGCTTCTGACTGCTCCTTGGCAACCCCAGCATTTTAACCTGGGTGGATGTGCACTCCAAAATACAGGCACTAGAGCTATCTCATCAGCTGTTCATGTGACACAGATGGAGAGTGGCTATTAGGAGCCAGGCAAGGGGCCTTGGGGATCTGAGGTGCTGTACTGTAGCCTCAGGCAATTTTGAAAAGCAGTACCCAGAGATGGAGGGAAAAGAACAATCCACGCCAAAAGTGCAAGTTCTGAAATGAGTCTCTTTTTCTATCTATTGTCTAGATAAAGATATCTTTGTCTTCTTTTCTAAACCTATGAATGTATGCACATAAGGCATGTAGATATAAAATCTTCTTTCAATCTGTCTCTCTTTCTTGGTCAGGCACACAAATACAACAGAAACTCGAGCAAGAACAATTCTTGTTTCTATCCAGGCATTCAGGAACACCTTAATGCTGCTTTTTGTGCAATGCTTAAATTGGAGCCTTCCAAGAGGATCAGTACAGCGCTTTGATTATGAAAAAGGCTAATAATAGGTGATTAGATATTCAGATTCATCCTGCATAAGTTTGGCTGAAGTTTACAGAGCCAATAGGCTTGATCTAGTGTAAAATGTTAGAGATTAATTACCAGTCTTGATCCTCTCTGCATTCATATAATGAAAGAGAGGGAGAGGGGAGAAAATTATCTAATAGGAGCAAGATACAAATGAAAACTCTGCAAATAATCAATAACTGAGTTCCAATAGTCTGGTTATACTATAAATAGTATGCACTGTAAACCTTAAATAAGACAACTACATTAGTGATGAAAGAAAGAAAGTGAAAACTTGTGGTATGGTAAAATTAGAATGCATTTCATAGCAGTTACACGAGTGACAACACTGCAAATAAGATCAGAACTAGAATGTAGTCTGTCTGAAATTAGGAAAATAAAACAGGTTATCTGTGAAATATTACAAAAAAGAGGAGCATATGTCTATCTTAAACAAGTTTCGCCATCCCTCACCAATCTGGCTGTACTGAATGAAAAACTAAAGGCAGAGCAGCAAAATGAAATCTTAACTGTTGAGCATGTGACACAGTGCAATAATTACAAACTGATTTTTGCCAGCCATGCCACTTTAGCACATACCAGAAGGGGCAAAAGTAATCTTCTGCCTCGTACTCCATTGCTTTATGAACTACAGTATGTACCCATTTATGCCTCTCAGACCAGTTGCTGAATTCTTATTTGGTGCAGTGTTATCTTTGCACATGAGAAAATGGATACACAAATATCTAAACCAAAGAGAAATGTCTTATGGTTACAAAAGATCTAAGCCAATGTAAAATGCCTCATAACTTTCTAAGCACTATTGACTGTTGTTGTTGTTTAGTCGTTTAGTCGTGTCCGACTCTTCGTGACCCCATGGACCATAGCACGCCAGGCACTCCTGTCTTCCACTGCCTCCCGCAGTTCGGTCAAACTCATGTCCGTAGCCTCGAGAACACTGTCCAACCATCTCGTCCTCTGTCGTCCCCTTCTCCTAGTGCCCTCAATCTTTCCCAACATCAGGGTCTTTTCCAAGGATTCTTCTCTTCTCATGAGGTGGCCAAAGTATTGGAGCCTCAGCTTCACGATCTGTCCTTCCAGGGAGCACTCAGGGCTGATTTCCTTAAGAATGGATAGGTTTGATCTTCTAGCAGTCCATGGGACTCTCAAGAGTCTCCTCCAGCACCATAATTCAAAAGCATCAATTCTTCGGCGATCAGCCTTCTTTATGGTCCAGCTCTCACTTCCATACATCACTACTGGGAAAACCATAGCTTTAACTATACGGACCTTTGTCGGCAAGGTGATGTCTCTGCTATTGACTACTCTCCGTTAATAAAAATGCATGGTGAGAATTGAGCACAGGGGAAAAGAATGTCAGAAGGCACTGGCAAAAAATTTTCCCTAAAGTGGGGTGTGGGAGAGAGAAAGATGGTCATTTCTGGAAGGATCATTCATTCATTTGTACACTGTGGTTTAGCTTTCAAAGTCCACAGACCTCAGGGATCTTCAGGGAATGAAAGATCCAGTCCCACAGAGGGTTTGCCTCTACATTGCTTTTCATGTTATCCACTCTTCACCCCCATCCCCCGCAGCAGCAAGGCACAATGCTGTCAATGTTCCTCTAGATCTCAGCCACTGTGTGCTATACAGTGTACCACTCCTCAGGGATAGAACAGAGAAGATGTATTTAATGCAGTTCCTGGCAGCACTATCTCCCACTGGTTCTCTTACTTTATTTCGTTCCATTTCCAAGGATAGAATAGATAGGTGACAGACAGACAGACAGACAGACAGACAGATGATATATAGAATTTATATACCGTCCTATACCCGCAGGTATAACATGTGAACATATAACATGTGATGAGGCCCTTTCATTGTACACTCACTCTCTTAAACTCAGACCTCAGTCCTACTTTCTTCTGGTGGACCCTCAAGTTAAAATGAAGTTGCAGACCAAGACAATTTCTCTTAAACCAAGACAGTTAAGATTATTCCTCACCCCACTTAAATATTATAAAGTAGGCTATTTTTGAGCTATTTTCTCTTTTTCTCCATGCTTTTTTGTGACTCATAGAAGGAACAAAATTATTACATTGACACACACCTCTTTCTGCATACAAATGGATATATTGAAGAATGAGAAGTTCTGATATGTTCCAAGATCAAGACCTGTTATACATATATTTAAGTGTGTGTATACATTTGCACATTACTTTTCTTAGGCTGGAGGATGCACAAGTCATTTGAGTAAGAGGGATTTAGTCAATGGTACAACATCTGCTTGGCATGAAAAAAGTGCCAGGTTCAATCCTTCTTCAGGTAAGAAATCTGGGAAAGCTCAGATGATAGATCATGAGACTCTTAATCTCAGGTTCGTGGGTTCAAGCCCCATGTTGGGCAAAAGATTCCTGGACTGCAGGGTGTTTGACTAGATGCCCCTCCTCACTGTGCCTTCCAACTCTACAATTCTATGATTCTCTGACTGGGAGAGACCCTTGTCTGAAAGTCTGGAGAACCACTATCGTTTTGTGGACAATGCTAAGCTAGATGGACCAATAGGTCAGAATAAGGTAGCTTCCTATGTTCCTATGGCCTACTTACATCCCATGGCTTGTTTTAAATTAGATTGCTACATAGACTTTAACCAAAAACACATACGGATAGTTGTTTTACTAGGCTAATACGACTGCCCATAATGCATGTTTTAAAGACTTTGGAATCTTATGGACGAACATAAAATGTATTAATTCTTAATTCATGAAAAAATGGTAACCCATTAAACTCCAAAAAGGATTCTCAATGTGTGTCAAATAATAAAACATGTTCATAATAATGAGACATATCTGGACTCTGAAACTCTACCACAAACATCAAAACCATCTCAGAGGAACCCTAGATATGAAAAAATGCATTTTATTCTCATCTGAGTTTTACCATCTCCATGTAAGCCTAGCCTACAGCTGGCCTTCATTTTTTTCCATACAGAAGAGGATGAGGGGGAGCAGGCACACCACATTTGCTTGTATCAAGAGAAAGTTATTCTAAAAATAATGCTGCTCATTTAAAAGTTTTTGGTTTTTTTTAAAGAAAAAGGAATAGTTTCATGCCTGTGCTGAAAAAGCATAGATTTTAAAGTAAAAATTAAATAAATCTTGCCCTGAATTTAACACAATGAAAGACTTAATTGCTTAGGTGAGCATATTATGTAATAATAATAATTTTAATAATTTATTATTTATACCCCGCCCATCTGGCCGGGTTCCCCCAGCCACTCTGGGCGGCTTCCAACAAAACATTAAAATACAGAAATCCATCAAACATTAAAAGCTTCCCTAAACAGGGCTGCCTTAAGATGCCTTCTAAAGGTCTGGTAATTGTTATTCTCTTTGACCTCTGGTGGGAGGGCATTCCACAGGGTGGGCGCCACTACCGAGAAGGCCCTCTGCCTGGTTCCCTGTAACTTGGCTTCTCGTAGCGAGGGAACCGCCAGAAGGCCCTTGGCTCGGCGCTAGTTCTCAGTGTCTGGGCAGAACGATGGGGGAGGAGACGCTCCTTCAGGTATACTGGACCGAGGCCGTTTAGGGCTTTAAAGGTCAGCACCAACACTTTGAATTGTGCTCAGAAACATACTGGGAGCCAATGAAGGCTTACTATTTAGATCTATAAATAGATCTAAAGGCTTACTATTTAGATCTGTATTTAGATCTAGTACTGGCAGTACAATGTGTTGGCCCTCATTCACAGAATAACCCTGGGAGGAAAGCTACAGAAAGCAAATTAAACTGAAGGATAGTGATGTGCCCCTAAACTAAAAAGTGAGTAATCCAACATGCAGAACAACATTTGCTCTATTAAAGCTCAACGTCATTTCAGCAATGCCACACTGGTTCAATGCCACACTGGTCCCTCTAGTGCCACAGTTTATAGAACATGCAGTCAATCTCTATTCACACCAAGGAATCATTACTCCACCTATTCCCGAGACTGAGGTCTAATTTATAAACTGCACCAAATTTACATGGTGGTGATGGTGCTGCTGTCCTTAACCACGCAAGTGCCTCTTTAACCATTGTTGCAAGAATAGGTGCCCATATAGTTTGGGGTGATTATAGCCATGCCCAAGAAACTCCACAGAAACAAAGGGTCTCCTGGGCATGGATCTAATTGCCCCTAACCACATGGCCACTTATTCATATATAAATCTAACTATACAAAGAGACATAGTGGTGTTCTGGATTATGGCAGCAATAGCCAACACCACTACAGTGGTACCTCGGTTTACAAACACAATTGGTTCCAGAAGTCTGTACTTTAACCTGAAGCGAACTTTTCCATTGAAAGTAATGGAAAGTGGATTAATCCGTTCCAGACAAGTCCGCGGAGTACTTAAACTGAAAATACTCAAACCGAGGCGTACTTAAACCGAGGTATGACTGTAGTGCGATATCAACTGGGTCTCTTTAATTAATCACCTCCAGGGAGAATGCAAACTGTGGGGCTTTTGTGAGCATGAATGAAATCTAGTTCTAGCCTAGGACTCCTCTGCAAAGTACACATTTGGTAACAATTCAAATCTATCTGGAGGAAGATTCTTCTGCTAGGACATTTTCTGTTTGTGGCTTGTGCCCATGCAAGAAATAACAGGTTTGTGGTTACAGCTTAATTCTGTGAGTTCCTGTGTTATGTACAGGAGCACAAAACAGTGTTATAATGGTTACTGTTGGCCTTCTGCAGCTCACAACAATCTGGTTTAGCAATGCAGTCAAACATTGCTATACCACTGTCATCCTTACCAACGTAGTAGCACTTGAAGTATTATTTGTGGTGTGATTCTACAGAGAGACTTATTGCTCCTGTTCATTGTTCAAAATCAATCACATAAACAAAGATCAGCTCAGAACTGGAAAGAAACAGGGTGTGATAGCACCCCAACCTAAAGGTTTTTAAGTCTGCACCCTACCAGCTAATTCTGCTTAAGTTACGGTAGCAAATAGCATATATTATCGTAAGATGGACATAACCCACTGGTACAGAAGAGGCCATTGTAGTTACATCAATGTATTCTGCTCCGTGACCTGCCACTCATGATATTACTCCAAGGGTGGCATTCAACTACGTGTTACTCATTGAAATTAATGGCCCTAACATAATGATGTTCATTAATTTCATACTGCCCTGTGTTGCCATTTTATTAGAGTCAGCAAGTTAGTTGCTCATTTTGTAGTTTCTCAGCTAAAACACTGCAAGGAATATGAACTATTCCCTTTTCTGACCGATCCTAGTTAAAAGTTAATGGCTCCAATGTGTTGGGACTTATACCTGTTGGACTGATAAATTTGTGTCCCACCCTTGTTGGCTTTCTGTTCATTCCTTTTACCTATAAACCTCTAAGAATAACACCTACAGATAATTAAAGGAAGTTGAAATTTTTGTCCCAGTATTTTCCTATTGCACAACTTTAATATAATGTAAACTTTTGAATTCTTATTTTTATTTATTTGGGAGGTTTTCAAAGTAATATTTTTCCCTATTAAAAGTTCCAAAATAGAACATTATGAAAATCTGTTAATTGTTGGGCCCTTTTCCCATCCTGCTGTGCTAAACTGTCTAGAAATGCTAACATGAAAAACATTATTCAGTTTTCTTCCAGTGACTAGTTCATGGCCCAATGCCGTGGAGTAAAGAGAAGGATGAAATACTTTAGTTTACATGCAACATTTACTAACTGTGTGGGTTTTCCGACATTAGAGAAGGGACAGCGACCCAAGCCACCTTTTTCACACTCAAAAGGCCACTGAAAAAAACCAGTCTTCTTAGGCTTACCTCAAGCTTCTCTGGCCCTGAACACCCTCCCCCCAGGGAATGAGTAGAAAGAGAAAAAAGAAGTGAATTTAAGCTCCTTTCTCTTCAACTTTTCAGGCGGTATAAGCAGCATTTAGCAAATTCAGCCCCCAAATGGCTCCAAATGCTCTGAGCTGCAGGGGCTCATCCTTTGTTAGTCTCCCTCTATTTACACAGGATTTACACAGGCTATCTACTGAAGAGACCACATGTTTCTGACCGAAAGCACTTTCATTCATAGTGCATCAGCCAACAGGATTGTAACCACTGCAGCTTCATGCTGACCTGAGATTAGGGATTTCGGCAACATTGAGATGATAACAATCTACTAACTAACCCAAAATTATCCATGGAGATTTTTCTTCTTCTGACACTCACATTATAGCTAATGTGGTCATAGAAATGAGATTTCTTAAGAGAGCTATTAAGAACCAGCTATTGTCAAGAAAAACCCTCCCTCCTTTCAATAAACAGGAGGAAAGAAAGTATATGTTGCTGTGGGGGCGGGGGGGGGGGAATCAGACTGCTACTTGGATTAAAACCATTTCACCCACTGGCTGAAGACAAAAGTGTAAAAGAAGACAGATGGACACATATGTAAATGTGGTGCCATTTTCTCCCTGTCGCTAACAAGTTAGTTAATAGTATAGTTTAATCATGTCTTCTCTGTTAATTCATTTAGGTTAACTAGTCAGCAGCAGTATCTGAAGAAGTGTGCATGCACACGAAAGCTCATACCAAAATAAAAACTTAGTTGGTCTTTAAGGTGCTACTGAAGGAATTTTTTTATTTTAGTCAGCAGCAGCAGCCTAGTAACACTCCAGGAACATGCTCATTCACATTTATTTGCTTGCTACAGTGCTCAATTACCAACCATGTAATGATTAAGATATTTTAGACTCTACTTAACAGGCATGAATGCTGAAATAGTATCTGAGGGGGTCACTTCACACAAGATGATTTTCATACATGGATCTCTCTACCATGTATACATTTCTTACATATGAAACCCTGTTTTTTCTTTCCAACTCCATCTTTAGTAAACCATATTTTAATTTCAAAAGCTTTCCCCATGTGTACACATAGAAATTCCACCGAGGCAAAACATACTGAAGTTTCATAGGAAAAGTCATAATCCTGCCCACCTCAACCTGGTGGAAATTAGAATCTTAAAACAAAACACATTGCTCATACTCTGCAGCAATCATTACACTTTTTAACTAATTTATAATGAACAGACATCTCTGGTCGGTATATATGTAAGTATATAGTAGATGTTTTAAAGTTCTTCACAATATATCACAATAAAGCTCTGCTGAGCATCCCAATGATTCATTTTTAGTGAGCTCTCAAATGCCCTTTACTACAGTTAATGCTCAGATTTTATTAAGGAAGAGAGCAGGGACAAATGCCCACTTAAGTTCCAGCTCTCAAATTCAGCTCTGCTTGCACTGCACTAGCTAATGCTAAAGCTTCTTAATGTGCTTTTCACCTCCCTTGTGTGGCATTTCTGCGAACACAGTTCACAATTTTCAGCCCCAAACACAGAAGACTGCTACCCTTAAGTCATCCAAAGAATGTGACAGATACTATCATGGCTCTTGCTGCAACATGAAGAAACAGAAAGAGAGGGACCAAGAAGAGGAAGACCATAGTGATCAGGTTACCAAAATCCACAGAGACTTTCCCACAATGTTACTGAATGTTATACAGTAATTAAGATATTTGAAGCTGAGGGTGATCTGGGGAACATAGTTTAGAAACTGTATGACACCAGGATCCAGTCTTGCTTCTCTTATTCAGATTTGACACACACTGATTTTTAAGGGCAGTCTTACCCAGGTAAAGTGAGCGAGCTCAGAGCCTTGCCTTACACAAGCTAACAAGCATGCAAGCATTCAGCTAAAACAGACACAATGTTAATTCTTGTGGCTTATGATCAGTGCTTTTTTCTTTTAAAAAATGTACTCTCATTTTGACTCAATAAAATCACCATTTTATAGCTCAAATCGGGTAAAATAAATACAGTAAATGGACAAAAGTACAAAGATTCAAAAATGTTTTGGGGTATGCATACCCCTGTGTCCCCCCAGAAAAAAGCACTGCTTATGATAATTTATTATACTGGGGTGGTTGGCATAGAAAGGGTTCTGTATCTTTTCTATTTAATGCTCTGTTTTCTTATTTTCTGTTTTACTGTAAATAGATAGATTTTTAGTACCTAGGTAAAAATTGTAAACTTAAGATTAGTAAGTGTTTTGCTTCCTTGAGCAATTATCTTCCAATAACTATAAACGTAAATAGGTGTTCCTTTTGAATTTTTAGTCTGCAATCCTATAGATATGTCTCACTTATTTTGGGGTAGGCATAGGATAGGGTGTTGGGTTTTTTGAAGCTAGGTATGGGGAACCTGTGGCTCTCCAGATGTTGCTGAACTATAACTCCCATTATCCCTGACCATTGGCCATGCTGGCTGATATAATTTGAGTCTAATAGCATATGGTGGGACATAGGTTTCCCACCCCTGGTTCATATTAGCAAAGAACACCATGCTATGCCATTCTACTGGTTTCTCACTGAGAGCCTCATTAAATCATGTTCTTTTAGCTTGAGTTAATAATTCAATGGGCATTAGAACTGGGCTGGCACAATGCTTCTACAAAGATAGATCGCATAGTTCAATTCAATGTGATTGCTTTCTATGAATAAGCATGCTATTTAAACACTGTATTTAGGAAAACACAATTTTTAGCAAAAGGGTTAAACAGAATTAGTTAAATGCCCATATATTTTTAAAACAAGTTACTTCATCAGATTTTTTAAAGAGTTAACTGGATATAATTGTCCGTATAATTAAAATTATTTCCATTAGAGTGCAGTTTTTAAACAGCCTATTATGTATAAACTAATACCTGTATCTGAGTGTTAGGTTAGCCATGATTTTGTTTCTTCTTTTCCCTTTTGCTCTGTGTATCTTCTGGGCCCTTGCCTGTAAAAGCCTGTGTGACAGTAGGTTTCTTAGGCTATGATCCAAAGAATCAATTTGATTTGGTACATCTAAGAAAGCTCCTGACTTCTTACTCTTCCCTACCTGCCTTTTCCCCTGTTCATGCCACATTATAACTGAAGAGCTACTGTATTTGTCATATAGCATGGGGGTCAGCTGTTGCCTTTAGAAATCCCATTGTACTAACACAAGCTCTTTTGAATCTTGACCTTAGTTCTCAGAGCACCAAGAAGGCTCATTGGTTGGGTTTTCAGTGGTGCATACAAGTGCACAATTGTTACTTTGAGGTTTTTAAACAGAGGTTGGATGGCCATCTGTCATGTATGGTCTAGGTGATACTCCTGCATTGCAGAGGGTTGGACTAGATGACCCCTGGGATCCCTTCCACACCACTATTCTATGTTTCTATGATTAGGGCCACTAATTATGCCCATCAAGTGGCTAGTTACCACATGCTTAGTGTTTCTGCATACACCTGTGATCTTTGACAATCTGAAGTTGCCATTATGAAATAATGCTGTTTGTTTCTCTTTGATGAGTGGATAATTTATGATGTTAAACATTGTATTGCTTCATAGATTAGAACATGTTCCTTTATGAAGCTAGATAGCTCAGTTGGTACAGTATGAGGCTCTTAATCCCAAAGTTGTGCTTCAAGCCCCATGTTGGGTGAATTGGACTAGATGATCCTCATGGTCTCTTCCAATTCTGCAATTCTATTATTCTATTTCATCTTTAATCGTTGAAAAAATGGGTATTTTTTTAAAGAAGTGAATGGAACATTTTTATGAAGAACAGTTTACAACAGAAAGCATTGTTAAACATGCAGTTAAGTACCATTGCCTTTTTATATAATGGCCATCTCTGTTGTAATGGTACCTAGTACAGTAATGTTACTGGTGCTCTATTAATATTCTCATTAGAAACCTCAATTTTAAGATTTTATTACTCAGGTATAAAATTTTAACCACCTAACAATGGCATGTAAAAGCACTTTGAGCCACTTTTAGAAAAATGACAGTTCTTGAATTTGTGTGTGCGTATGTATGAATTTATATATAATTTCAACTTCATTTTTATTATGTTTTGTAACTATTGTTTACCGATGTTATAATTTCTTTAACAAAATTTAACAATCCATATGTTCACAGTATTGCAACTGTAACAGCAACAGAACACTCTGAGTCAAACCAGGAACTATTTATGAATTATAAAGCTCTCTGATGTGATTTAGAGGAGAATCTTAAATTGCTACAATATATTTAACAAAACATTCTCAGATTGTCTGTTTGTGAATCTTTTCTGGGTCTGTGTCACTACAATGACGATGATGCAGCAGCTAACTACCTGAAAGCAGGATTATATATGCAAATTGAATGTAAATATTCCAAAACTGCAGCAAAACTGTTTGACCCTAAAAGAGCTGAAATGAAATACTCTTCCATAAAGCATTATTATGAAAAATGCAGTAACGCACAACAGCTTGTTTTAGGAGGAATAACACCACCTCCAGCTCACCAAAAGTTATAGAAGTGAGCATTGTGTATTAGCAGCAGTATAATCAGTGCTTTTTTTCTTAAAAAATATATTTAGGGGTACTCTCATTTTCCTACTCATATTGAAATACTGCCACTCAATGAGGCCAAACTTAGATTCACAAAATGTTTAAGGGTATGGGTACCCCTGCATCCCCCCAGAAAAAAAAAGCACTGAGTATAATTTCACAGGCCATACTATCAACAGCCATGAAATCTTTACAATGAAGCAGGTGCTAAGTGGTTTTTCAAAAGTTAATAAAATTTAATTTAAAATTTTAAAAAGTTAATAATAATATATAACCTGCATTCTAAATAAACAAATGCTAAATAGAACCCTACCATATTGCATTCACTTAGCCCTCACTCCCCAATCCTGGCAGCTAATTCCCAATAAACTCTATGTTGAAATATTGCATTGCCCAAAGGCCACACAAGAACTGCCATATCTGAAGTTACTGTCTGAAGCAGCTGCAACAGCTTCCTTGCTAGGGACAATGAGCCTGAACTACCTTGTTCCTCCCATGACAAGATATAGGTCTGACTGGTAGCTGCTGCGAATGCTCCAATTAGTCACAGTAGCTTCAGTGGTGGTTAAATGGCTGCTGAATGTCGTATCTCTTGGGCATGTTTGGGCCTCAATGGGACTAGGTTGCTTGTGCTGCCACTGGAGGATGGAGAGGTGATGGTGGTGGTTCTAACTTAGTGGTCCTGTTTGCGTGTACTAGTGAACCATAGTCAGAAGCAAACCATGGCTTGCTGTGATACAGCAGCACCCTAGTCCTCACTGCTGCACCTTCCCTGCACTTCTCTTTGCCAAGCTGAGAGGAAACAACTCAAGAGATCTGGCTCAGAATTATGCGCAGACTAGCACTTGTAGTTTGTTTCTCCCAAACAAACCATGCATATCAAGCCATGAACCAGACCTTGGCTTCCACATATAGTCTGTTTGGAGAGAAACAAACCCAGTGTATTGGTTTGCAAATAATGCTATCCAGCTCACTTTAGATAGAGATATCTTTTTCAGTCTGAGACAATGCATCTCAGCCAATCTCACCAGGCATACAGCTCATCAGTGGTGGCTCCATTTCTTGTGTCAAATCTGTTACTTTTGAATGAGTTTGGAACACTCCGCTGCATACATTGTGGCTAGGAATCTTATTCAGAGTGTGACACTGAATGTGGCATAACGATGAGAGGAAGACATTGCATGCTAAATCTGGAGTGTGGTGTAATACCAGCTGTGTCCCAGCCCCTCATGTATGCATATCTAATAGTGCCAATAAGAAAACCTAAGTTTTCAAAAGGTGCTTACTGGAAAAAAGCATATATTAAAGGAGAATACATAATAACTCTACATTTTATACGATCTTACATACCATAAGAGCTCCAACACCTATGCACAATGGGGTGGATTAACTCTCTGGGTGCTGCAGACATATTTATACACCTCCTCCTAAAGTGTTCATTTGGCTGGCAGTCTGGAAAATGCCAGAATGTCAAGGGTTAAATTGGAACACTGAAACTTTTGCAGGTTTAACTTAAACCTTTTAACTTTCAAAAATAAATTTTATTTTTTCTGGTTTAGGAAATACATTGCTATCTAAAAGCTGCTGAAGCCAGTGGATGACAAGACAGCAATCACTTTTATTGAAGTTGAACTCTGTAGCTACTATTACATGGAGAATGGAGGTTCATGTACAAAAACACTAATACTGGATACATCTAGCAACTACATTACATGTACAGTATTAGACCTTTAAACCTGTTACAGCAAAACTAATAGCAGTATTAGTAAATATAAATTGGAAAAATTACCATCGCTAACAAAAATCTGCAGCATTTATTATAGGAATTTATTGAAATGTTCTTTTTTATGCAAATAAGTCACAGGGCTTCAACAGGGTTACATAAATAACCATTTTCCTGATGTGACATGCAAAAAGTTTACTCTACTTCACACTGAAGTTTATTGCTTTTTTTAAGAGCTAAAGTGGGCAAGATGCTAGGTGATTTGTGGTTGGATATATTGCCATGTTGGGTTTTGTTTTGGCTTTTAGCTCAAAGAGATTTACTTCCATATACATACCTGTATGCTTTTTGCCACAGGACAAAAAGGAAAACTGAGGGACCACAGGAGAAAGGCTTAACCCACCCTTACTCCCATGCTGTGGCTTTAATCTGATTCTCTCTCTCTCTAGCCCTTGGTTATTGCAGCAGAGAGAAAAAGAGAAGCAGAGATTATTGACATGTGTTTGCCCCACTTTGCATCAGCTATAACTCCCATCAGGCCTAGCCAACATGGCCAACCGTCAGGGATAATGGGAGTTGGATTCAAACAGCATCTGGAAGGCATGACATCAGTTACCACTGAATTCTCAAACTTGAGTCCCCAGCTGATGTTGGACTACAACTTCTATCATCCCTAGCTAGCAGGTCCAGTGGTCAGGGGTGGTGGGAGTTGCAGTCTGGGGATCCAATTTTGAGAAATAATGATAGAGAACAGCACAGTCAAGACTTAATAAGGTAGAATAAGTGTATTTTTATTATAAAACACATCTGTGATTTATGGACTGGAAGCCAAGAAGACTAAGGCTGCAACCTTATACATTTACCTGGAAGTAAGTCTCACTGAATTCAACGGGACTTGAGAGGAGACAAGCATGGGCTTGTGGTAAGGTTTGTTAATTTATTGTGTGACAAAAATTATTGCAAACAAATTTGTCCCAAATTAGGAAACTGCACCTTCCTTCTTCTCCCCCTGATGTTTGAAATTAATGAGGCTGGCTTTTTCACCATGATACACATTTAGGTCACAATCTAGGTGTGCTAGATAAGTTGTGCTCAACTCAACTGCAATCAATAGCCCTGAATGTACCAATCTAAGGCATATTTGGATGTAATGCTAAACCATGGTTAAGCACCTGATGAGCAAGCCACAGCATGCCCCAGGCTCATGCATTTCCCTTTCCCCTCTGCTGCCCAGTCAAGAGAATGACTTCAGAGGTTTGTACTTTCAGTATTGAGAAAACCACTTTCAGTTCCAAGTGAACCAAGGCAAATGGTATAAACACACTAACCATGGGTTATGAAGTTGACTTACTTGAACTAACCATAGATTATGAAGCTGGTTTATTTAAACAAATCTACGTTAGTGTAAATCACAATGCACAATTCAGATTAAATGGGAAACTAAAAAACAAAAGTAAAAGCTTCTGAATTCCTCCCAGGCACATGTAACCAGAGGAAAGGAACTGTGAAAGCTTGAGGCATCTGCAGCTTATTCATGTAGTTTACAGTTACTTCCAAATGTAGTACATATTGGGTTGTGGTCCTAAGCAGTTGTGATTATAAGAAGCTGAAGAGCATAAAGAGGCATTCTCAGGAGCACCCCTTCCCCCCAATTAAACTTGTCTTTGAAAAAGTAACACAACACAAGGCCAAATATCTTTGCTCTAAGATCAGATTTCAGCTCCACCAGTAAAGTAGCATTCTTAGCTAAATATGCTGATACAGCAAATTTCCAGTTCATGATCATGCAAGTCAAGGGAGTCGTTCCCCTTAGTGAATAGTTCTTACATTCTTGATGAGATAAAAAAAGAATCAGCTGACTTTGCACCATTTCATTGCTGACCCAATAGAACAGAATTGTCGTGCTCCAACACCAGTCAGAGATCACCACAAAAATAGTCAACTTCATTTTTCAACTACAAAATTATACAGTTGCTGCTTCTAACTGGGGCTAATTTTGCCACTGAAGAACCTACACATTGCAGATGTTTCTATCTAATTTTACCACATTGACAAAATAACTATTATTAAGCTTAATGGGGTCACAAATATATAGAACTAAGATATGTGTGCATCTTAAAAGAGTTCTCCCTGATTTTATTGTAAAAGGATCTGTTATCAATATGGTAGCTCAGAGTTTTGATATTAGCAATGCATCTTTTACTTTGGTTATTTATCAAAGTTCATGATTAAATTGATGAGTACTATTTACAAAAAGTTAGCATAGGGAGAAAATGATTATTATTTCACTATTTGCATTTAGAGAAACACAATAGGAAATATGGGTATTCGATGATAGCTTATTTCACTGAATTTTATTCTGCTTACTTGAAGAAGTGATGATACAGTCACTATAGTTTCAATACAAAACATTCAATGAGGTCAGTACCCATAGCTGCCAAGTTCTCCCTTTTTTAAGGGAAATTCCCTTATGCTGAATAGGTTTCCTCGCGAGAAAAGGGAAAACTTGGCAGCTATGTCAGTACCTGAGGTTCAATTGTCAGGAATACTGGCCAGAGACTTCTCTGTTGCTATGCCTTAGCTTTAGAACCTACTATCCCATGAGATGTCAAGTTCCAACAGGCCCTTGGCTTGTAAGAGATATGAGTTATTACTGCTGCTCTATTTTTGCTCCACTGTACTGATTGTCCTCTCTCTGTGTGTGTGTGAGAGAGAGAGAGTTGTTTTGTTTATCGTTGTTTCTAAATATCTCTTGTTGCCTTTTTTGTTTTAACACTATACTGTAAGTTCCACTGAAAACTGGTATAAAAGTATCTGTACAAACAAATAAAATACCATACACACTTGCTTGGGAGCAAATCCTTGTGAATTTGATGAGTAAAACTGTATAGTAATGGGTTACACTGGCACAATCATGGCTAACACTGGTCTTACATTATTGAGGCAGGGGAAGATGAATAATAGAACAGATGTCCTGACTCTGAAGATCTTTACCACCCATAGATCCCATGATTTGGTGTAAGATTTATTCATGGGTCCCATTTTCAAAACATGGTGTATTCCTAGGAAATCGTTCATTAGGTGAACATCTCATAGTTCCTTCCTGAAATGGCTGCAGCCAAACAACAAAAGAGAGACAAAAACTGGTCTGCCTGATCTCTGCTCTGATTTGTCTCATCTCTCTCCCTCCATCCCTTCCTTCCTGGTTTCTGCCCAAAATGGCTGTCGCCCACCAGCAAAACATGGACAAGTAAGGAAATGGGCAAACTCTGGCTGTTTGGATATCTGAATCTGTGGCGTGTATAGCGAGGTTTGGGTACTAATTCCTTGTGCTAGGATAACTGAATGTGTGGATAATGAGCGTTCTGATAGAGGGACTTACATGTACTTTCTCACTTATTCTCTGCCTCCATTATATTACGGTAATAACAGATCGTCCTCGCATGGCCATGTACTCTCTCTTGAGTAAAAACAAATGCCATGCTGGCTTTGAGCTCCAGTGAGTTGCTAATTGATTAGCCATACCTAATAACTACTGCAAAGTTTCAGAAAAAAATTGTGTCTATTGAGAGAGCCAGTGAATAATTGTGGGTAAAGAATCCAAGAATATATATATGTAAGCTTTTAAAATAAAAAGAAGCAATTCCCATAAGCAGGCATGATATAATTCACGGAACCAAATTCCATTGTTCTACTCTTTTAAAAACCTTTTCCAATGTCAGTTAAAATACTGGTAAAAATGTATCTATACTAAGGTGCGAGACAGTAGAATCTGGCTTGTTTGCTTTCATAAAAACAAGTATATGATATTCCCAAATTATTTTGCAGCCTCCAAAACAAAAATTAGTTACAGTGTTCCAAATGTCCTGTTTATTGTATTGTTTTTGCAATATGTGAAACAAGCGATCATACATAAACACACATCTGCATTTAAGTGCCTTTTAAAAAGCTATAAACAACATCTAGACCCAAATTTTTTTAGAGAAATGGATTCATATAAATGACAAAAAAACTTGAAGCCTAGATCAAGTCGCTGGGGAAGACATCTTTTTTGTTGAAGCAGTTGTATTCATAATTGCTTTTACCTTGTAAGATAAAGTTCAATAAATATCCGACATGGACCTATTTTTGAAGGTTCCCAGACTCCTAAACAGCACCTTCCCATTCATTACGGGAGAATTAGTTGGCAATGCTACTAGTTGCACCAAACACACACACACACACACACACCACACCCTAATTGGTCCCACAGGGTAGTTAGGTGCTGTGGAAGACTTAAAAACACCATTATCTCCCCATAGTGATTTGCTAGCCTTCCTATACTCTCTGTAGCACATTGGGACTTCTAAATTACATACCATAATTGACATCAAATATCTGTCCCACCAGTGAATATCTTTATTAGCATCAAAATCACTCACAACTAGTGTTCCTCAATGTTATTAAACAGAACTTGTTCTAGGTGTTGCCTTACTAATTAGTCAGGATGAGCCCGAGGAAGAAAATCTGGGTCATGTTAAATTAATTGGAATGAGCATGAAAATTAGCTGAGCAAACTGCATCAATTTTCTATAGAGAGCCTTCCTTCATGTCGAGAATAAAAATTGATATTATGAGGCATTAACCAAACTGCCTTCTGTGACTGCCAAGAGGTGTGTTACAGTAGCCCAAAAATATCATGCTCACAGATTTTCTGAAGTTAATGAGACATTTCCAGGAATGGTAAATACATGGTGTTAAAATGGGTGTGCCTCTTATGGGAAAATGCCAAGTCATTTCATGTTTATTCAGGCATAACAAGCTCTTCAAAATGAGCATAATTTAAAAGGTGAATAGTGCAAAGAAGGCTAACATTCAACCAATTTTCCTTAAGAAAGAAAAGATTAAATTGAACAAAAAATGAATTAAGAGGTTTACAAGTCAACAAGTCAACCATCAGATTGTAGCCTCTGCTCACTATATTCTCATCATCCCCTGCCATGAAGTTTTTGAAAAAATGTCCCGAAGGCAGGGAACAAAGCGAGCAGAACTGATTACAGCCACACTCACCGCCTTGCTGTCTAAACTCTGTTTGGCTTCCTAATGAGCTCACTAAAAACCTAATTCATCTCCCATAACCCTTCTCAGCCCTCCTTGAAATTCACCATTATGGAAATTACAGATGAAACATTTACAGGCTCTGTTCAAATTACTGCTTCTTCAACAGGCAGGTCCCTGACCCTCACAATGAGCACAATAGAGGTATGTCCGGCATGAAACCACTCAGGCCACAGGCTTTAGAATAAAGAGGCTCAGGAAGGTTAAGACTTTTTCTCATGGTGATAATGATTTCCGCATTAATGCTTTCAGTACCATGAATATGGGAATTCTGTGGGTTTGACAGTATATCAAACACAAACTATAATTCAGAAGGGGAGAAATGAGTTGTACTGATGACAAATAGCTGAAATAGGCTAATGTGAATTCCCAGCCTGTTCATGAGGAAACTCCCTCAGTTCCTCATTACATGAAGTCAAAATGATCCTCACGGCACCTAGCCTGTAACTGGAAGATTACTGAATTGATAGATCCTTAGTTTAAAATGCAGCTGTTTTATTCTGCTTTAGTAATTAATTCTTTTTCCAATACCTTATTGATTAAGCGTAGACCCTGATAAAGTTCAAACTGAGAAGAATCTCTAGTGGCTTCCTTAGTTGCTCAAGAGAGTCAATGAAAACTTCCTACAATTCCACCTGCCTCCTCAGAGTGCTGATCCAATGAACAGAACAGTTTTTTTCTCATAAATTAGTCAGGCCATGTGGAGCTGTATTAGCTGATCGCTGCTTTTGTCTCTCTACTTGCTGACTTGCTTTTCACTTTTGCTGTCCTTTGTGCTGTCGCACACAAAGTCGGAGTGCAGCTGCCATTCTGAACCCAAACCAAGGTAAAAGAACAATTCATACAAACTACATTTCTCCCCATTTCATACAGCTGCAGCTCCCTGAGCTGCACAACACTCAATAAGGCCTCCTGGGACCCAACTAGCTGAGAAATCAGAACTGAAGCATGCAGGCATATTTTGGGACTAAGGTTAAAAAAGAAATTGTAACCTGTTTTATTCAAGACTACTCTACCTTTCAGAATGGAATATTTGCGACTGTCTTTTCACAAGTTATAGATTTCAACAATATCACTTAAGGTGTTTTTTTTTAAAAAAAAAAAGTGCCATGAATGCTTGCAAACAGTAATCGCAACACCCATGACAACAAAAGGGCAATCAATGTGTGTTGACCAACAGACAGCCAGAGGTGGCCTTTGAATAAACATTATAACATTTTACAATGAGAGGCACTGCCAACATGCTGGCATGTTTAAAGAATCACACAGGACCGATACTAGTGAACGGGAAGGATGATAACATTTTTCAGAGTATAGGATATGTAATTTAATTGTTACTGCTTTTCTTTTTGCAAAGATCAGTGCTACAATAGTGCTTTTAGAGCAACGGTTCACAGACTAACACATAAAACAAAAAAAAGAAGAGCCCTGCTCAGGGATCAGTTTGCACAAGTGTTTTTCCTACAACAGACAGACATGGTGAGGTATTTCTGTTGCTCTTTTAAGGGGTTCAAAGAACACACATGGGATGGAGTGTGAAGCAGGCGTGAGATCTTGCATGCCACTCCACCTCCAACATCCCTTTTCCCACAAGCTCCATTCCCAGCCTTCCTGCACAGGTTTTTTATATGGCCGAACTAGAATAGAATTCTCCCTATAATGAGGAATTCTCCCAGCCTGCTATAATTCTCCTTCCCACCCTGCCACACACACCTCACTTAGATTTTATTTAAGCTTCCATTGGTGCCAATGGTAGTTTTTTTTTTTTAAAAAAAAGCCTAATTGTGGGGGTGGGAAAGCTAGGAGTGGATGGAGCAGAAATAAAGAGGAGATAGAGAAAAATAGGGAGGAAATGGAATGGAAAGTAGGATGTGTGAAATAGGGAGAGAATGGGGGGGGGGCCTCCATGTTTGGCCTGGGCTCTATTTCTCTTGTAATGCCGGCCCCCCACAAAGGGTTTCCACAGGGAATGTAGTCCTAGCTGAAAAAGAATTCCCATGCCAGATGTAAATACTGAGGCCTGGTTCTGATCTCACAGATGTTGGTTTCCTGTCAGTATCACCCTGGCTTCTTTTATTTCCTGATTTACAGTGGTCTCAATCAGAACTTTTTTTCACTTACGCTTTATGATTCTGTTTACTTCTGGCATAACAAGTCTGTGCTGAAATGGAAAAGTAAATTAGGAAAGTGCCTGAGCCTCTGTGAGCTTATTCAGTACTGCCTAGAACAGGCCTGATAGCTGCATTCCCCCACCTTCAGAGCATTCTTTCCTAGGTCAAAAAGTCATCATCACAGATGTCTCCAGCAGACACTCGGTTGTCAAAAGGTTGTACCATGTGATACTTGCAGTTGCTCTTAACAATGCACTATTCTCCATTGAGGTACATAAAACTTTACATTTACAGACAATGTCCTTGTAAGGCAGGTGGAACCTAACTTGTTTTCAAAGACATTCTGTTATCAAAACAATGTATGAACAAGTATGGGGAAAACTTAAGTAAAACCCTTCCAAACCCAAAAGTTGTTATATAATATCATATTTATTGTTTTTCTCCCCTAGTTGTCCACATTAATGGTGTATAGGCTTCTATTCTATAGATCCCACATACTCCAGAGAATCTAACAATAAAATAGTTGGGAAACAGTCCCTTTTCTTTCTTTCTTTTTTTAAAAATCAAAACTGCAAGCAATTAAGCTTTAAGAATTAATCACTTTCGTGCTCGCTTCAGCAGTATATACACTAAAATTGGAACGATACAGAGAAGATTAGGAAGTATTAATCACTTTCCTTCCCCAACCCCTCAAAAGATATAAGAAGACATCATGTACAATGGAGAGGATGTACAAAGTGCTGTGCCAGTTGTTTTGATTCAATTTGATTGATTGACTTGTGTTTTATGATGTATTTTAACCTTTGTACGCCACTGTGAGGACCTTTGGACACAAAAAAAAGTGGTATATAAATAAAATTTTGCTAACTTACCACAGTAACACATGATAGCTTTCTGTTGCTAAGTTATCCATTATGATGTCTGAGTTAACATAATAGAATCATAGAACTGTAGAGTTCAAAGGGACCCTGAGGGTCACCTAGCCCAAGCACCTATAAATATGACAGTAGAACTTTATTATGTTCTTTTGTTTTTATGTGAGCTTTCTATATTGCCGAAAACACATCTAAGAACTACCACATACAGGGGACAATCAGGGCTGGTGCTAGGGTTTTTTGCGCCCTAGGCGAGATCACCCTCTGGCGCGCCCTCCCCCCATTAATAAAAAATAAAAAAATAAAATAGAAAAATAGAAAATAGAAAAAATAAAAATAAAAATAGAAAATAGAAAAAATAAAAATAAAAATAGGAAGATAAATAAAAAGTAGAACAAATAAAAACAAACAATAAAAATAAAATAAAAACCAGCTGAGAGGCGCGGCGAGGTGGCCCCAGGCTTGCGCTCCCTGCACACCTCTGGAGCTTCGTGCAGGGAGCGCAAGCCTGGGGCCGCCTCCACTGAACAGCAGAGAGGCGCGGCGAGGTGGCCCCAGGCTCGCGCTTCCCACGCGCCTCCGGAGCTTCGTGTGGGGAGCGCGAGCCTGGTGCCGCCTCCACTGCGCCTGTCAGCTGTTGAGCGGCTTCTGGCCGCTCTCCAGAGTCACGTGCGTGCCTCAGGAGAGCGGCCTGAAGCCGCTCAACAGCTGACAGGAGCAGTGGAGGCGGCACTGGGGACAGCGGCGGGCAGGCTGGCCAGCGCCCCCTCCATTTTTGCGCCCTAGGCAGCTGCCTAGTTCGCCTAAATGGACGCGCCGGCCCTGGGGACAATCTGGGATTGTTCTTTCCTAACGCCACTGAAATTAACAGGCGTTTCTATTATTTTGCAAAGCTACCATCCCTTTGCAAGGCAGTTTGCAAAGAAGTTCTTATATTAGCATTTCCCCCTAGAAGATATCCATTGAAGTTCTCTTTTAGTTAAGTGCTGTGATATAAAACAGAAACGGGTAGAATATACATGAAGAAAGATAACTGGATAAGCAGTATTCTAATTGCACACCTTAAAAGAATTGGAAGGAGCCATAAGATATAATGTAAAAGGCTCACATAAATACCCTCAGAAAGGTTGCTTATAATTTCAGATATGCTTTACCATTCATGTAAAATGCAGCATGTTTTCTTTTTGCAAATGTTATTTTTTTCCTTTCATTTAAAAAAACTACTCACCAAAGTATACTTACCAGGAAAAAGATTATCTGTGATTTTACATTTCATATTTCATACATTTTTACCTCTCTTGGATTAAAATGAATGAATGAACATGCACATCCTAAAAGCCATCTGTAGTTTCATTGGTTTAATCTCTGAACTTTAAAGACCTACATTTTATGAGATTTCCTTTGGGTAGGTATGTCAGTGTTCTAAAACACAGTTATGGACTGTTAAATTAAGCACATGTTCTGCACTGGCATTTAGTTCCAGCAGGTCATTTGGTGCCAGGCTTGGCAATTTAGTATCTACAGCCCTGCAACATATGTTTATGCCCTCTTCAAACACTGGGGATGAGTTGAAAACAATGTGCTGCATAAAAATGGCATTTATCTTCAGTTATGAAAAACTAGAGAGAGGTTATCAAAGGACAGAAATAATTTCTAGATCCAGATCTGGAGCAAAGTATCTGAAAATCACACAGGTAAGAGGCTGGTGTTGTCAGGCATAGAGATGATCACACCATCACCATCACACTGAACATGACAAAAATATTGATGAAACTCCTGCTATCTTATCCCAGGATAGGATTCACTGTCAAGGGTGTCAGTAAAATCTGAAAATATTATTTCACTGTGTGTTCCAAGCAATTTTTCTCAAAACCACTTGCTATCTCACAGTGCAGTTAGGGGAAAGGAGCTATTCTCTGACTAAATGCACATGCATCTACAAGACCATGGCCTTGGCCTTGGGCAAATTAAGGCACTATGAAGGTAAAATCACTTGAATTCACAGTGAACTTGATGTCACTGTTAGTGCAGATTTGCAGGAGGTGCGTATAATACTATTTGGTTAGACTATTTGAAATCAATTTCAGTTGTTGAACAACACAATTAAGGATGTTTGCCCAACCATAAGAATTTTCAGCCCTTGCCATCACAGTATAAAAGCTATCCATTGGGGATGCTGAATGCTTCCTTGTGAGAGTGCAACAGGAGGTGGTGATGCATCTTTTCCATGGGAGGGTCTCCCTGGATTCCAGAGGTTTCTAACAAGTGCTGCTCGGTTGCAAACAGGCATTCTGCTTCAGACATCCTTGGAAAAAGTGAACCCACCTTAATCTTGCATCCTGCAAAGATGGAGGTACTATGGGTTGGTGGTTCCTGCATCCAGGAACTGAGTAGCCTGTCTATTGTGGATGGACCTGCATGCCATTGAAGGGAAAGGTATGTGGTCTGAGAGGAGTCCTAGATCCAGTGTTGTCACTGGAGGCCTAAGTGCAACTGCAGAATGGATTGCCTATTTCCAATTCAGCTGGTTCATGGACCATGGTAGACTTGCCACAGTTAATACCTGCCCTAAAAATCTCCCAATTACATTACTGCAATGTGCTCTATGTTGAGCTACCCTTGAAGATAGTTCAGAAATGCAAGTAATGCAGGATGTGGCTGCCAGAGTTTTAAGCAGTTCGGCCATTTCCAGATTAAGATTTAATTTGGAAGATTAGATTTTCCAGTGACATATTTTATCATCTACACCTTTTCTGGTCTTATTTTCTATTAACTCCCAGCTACTGAACCTGACACTGATGTATAGCTTCCTTTTTTATCGAGTCTCCCATTTTCCCAAACTTATTGTTGTGTTCCTTAGATACTTTCTTAATCGTGTCCTTTGACATCAATTTTCATATCATCCTTCTAACTCGCTCCTTTTAACATAAATGAGGTGTTTCTGACTAAATAACCTCTAGTCCATGAAAGCTTATGGCACAATAAATTTGCTTGCCTTTGATACCACAAGACTCTCTTTTGCTGTTACATGGCTAACATGCTGTGCTCTGGAAATTGCTTTCCAACCACAGGATTGCATTAGTCTGCTCTGTTTCTAGTACCCGTTAGCTGGGAGACCTCTATGATATTCCTTCCTTTGGGCAACACTATGGATCATGCCAGAAGCCCTTTCCAGTACAGAACCGACCCTGTGCCAATTACGGGCCCAGGGCAGTCTCGAGCAGGTCGGGCGCCCTGGCGCTGAGATCGCTCTGGTGCCCTCGCAGTGCGCAGCATGGCTTGCCGCGCAGCACCCCGTCTGCCAGCCCTGCGCCCTGGCACCCCGCGCCACCGGGACTATACCTACAGCCGACCCTGGTATGACCGCAAAACATGGCTTTGCATCAATGCCGGAACAAAATCTTGTCTTCTGCCCATTTTTGGCTCTACTTCAGCTAAAGTGGACTCTTCAGATAACGCCAGTCTTTAGCTCCCCTAAGTAATCTATACCAAATGTAGTTTTCAAAGAGCATACTAGTTAAAGGCCTAATTAATTAAAAAGTGTTCCTGACTTTCAAACTCCAAATCTTCAATCTACTTTCCATTTATTGAAGACAATATTTGTTCTCTAGAAAATGCAAATTATTACATTAAAACATTCTTAATGAGTGCCAAACCATAGTTCAGATCCCAGTTTAATGCCAAGAAATAAAAATAAAAGTGGCAATAAAGAAATAGTAAAAGGTGGTACCTTTACCTTTAGATTGTAAAGAAGTCATGGGGCATTAATGATTTTCTCAAGGCAATGAACTGACACAATAAAAGCCACATTTATTAAATTTTACATGATTTTTGAACAAAGTACTTCTTATGCAAAATAGACTTTAGCCTTTGATATAGAAACATGAAATGAAAAAGTAAGTGAGAAAAGGTCAACATATCGTATAAACCAAAGCCCACTAAATTTTTGCACTTGTTCTATTGAAGTGGCTAACCTTTAGCCTGCTAAGTACATATACCCTTATTTAAGAAGCTTGTGGTTCACCCAACTACCGGTATAGCACAATACCACTAAAAAGTATATGTAATTCTGGGGTATTTGCTCTAGAAAGAAAGAACCAGAACAATTAATTACAGAGGAAAATAAACCTAAACTCTGTTCTTACCGTACACCAGTTCAAGAAACTGATACAAAATTCATTCAGTTATGCTATGGATTTCAGAAAGTTTCCAATAGCCTCCATAAAGGAGACCATAAAATGGTATATTGGGCAATAATTGAGAAATAAATTGGACTTATAAACAGAATGTACCTTGTTTATAATATTTATGGGAAATTTTAGGCTCTGACTCAATGCTATGAAGCTGTGGATTGAATGTTTGTGCAAGTTTCAAAACCATACACACAAATAATTTAAAGGGCTTCATTCCACAATAAAAATCCACGTATGATTCTGCTCAGCTAATTTCCAGTGAATCTTTATGTAAGAGATGTATGTTTAATATGATCCAATATTAGAAGTCTTCCAATTTAAGAAGTCTTCGATTAAGCAACTGAAGCCCTGGAGAAACTTAGAGAACAAGTCTGTGACTATGATTTACTATGAGGTAGACAGGGAGTAGGATTGCAGGTCAGATGGCTTCTCTAACATTAAGAGTTGAACAGAGGTCTAACTAATAATAATAATAATTTATTATTTCTACCCCGTCCATCTGGCTGGGTTTCCCCAGCCACTTTGGGCGGCTTCCAATGGAAGGTTAAAAATACATTGAAACATCAGTCATTAAAAACTTCCCTAAACAGATTACGTGATTTAAAGCCAGTACACAATAATAAATACACGCAGGGCAAGCAATAAACTGAAAAAGCTCCACTTTTCTTTTTTACCTGCAGGTGGAAAGAGAAGATGCAAAAGATCCCCTACGTTAGTCACCCCCAGCCTGGTGCCCTTCAGATGTTTTGGGTTACAATTCCTGTGCTTGCTGCAGCTCAGTCGAGTTGTAGTTTGAAGCATCTAGAGGGCACCAGTTTGGGGAAGCTTCTATAGGCAAACAGCCTTAAGCTTTCTACCTGAGCCACCACTGTCTATGCACTCATTGCAGACTCTTAAACAACAGAGAAAGAGGCATACAAGATCTGCACATGCCAAGCTGAGTAAAATCAATGTCAGAGTCTAAAAGACAGAACTACTCAAGTGCAAGGTCACTAAACCCTATAGCCCTGAGTCCAAAGAAATCCTACAGGAAAAGGAGAGAAAGAGGTTTCTAACAACATCCAGCAAATGCCCTTGGATGCATTGATACACAAAAGGGAATTCAAACATCAGTGCAGGATGGGATTTCCCTTGAATTGCATATATCAAACATGTTTGTTCAGGAGAAAATATTTGTTATACAAAAGCATGCATGCATAACGACAAATGAAATACTGTTGTGCATAATACACTAAAAACAGTATTCAACAGTGTTTTATTCTTGTGCAAAGTTTGCTCTTGTACTGGTGCCAAGATGTATGTGATCTTTCAGTACTGACTTCATAAATGCTGATTGAAAAGTCAAAATGATGGCCTTATTACTAAGGCTGCAAGGTTTAATAGATTTTAATCAATAGTATTAATTAACTACAGCTTCCAACAGTGAGGCCATATATTAATGGTTTGGGAGGAGATTAGAAAGCACATTTGTTTATATTTTGAAACCATTTTGAGAATGATGTTTCTGATTCAAATTTTAAATCAGTAGCAAAACAAAAATTAGGTGCCACTTTTGCTACAGTTATTCTGGCAACTCTATTCATTCTGTGCTTTATATGGTAAATAATTTGAAAGATTGTTGAAAACTGGCTTTGGCTGCATATAAATATATAGACAATAGGCTACAAAATATATTGTATTGTAATGGGAATTATAATGGTGATATTTAATAGTAAGCAGTATTTTATCTTAGTTGGGGAAACATATACACCTAAATATCATATTTGGTAAGATAATATCACTAGTGAGCTTTTAAAAACAGTCAGAACTTAAAATCATTGTGTAAATGCTCATGTGGGCATCCCAATCCACAACCCAATTAAATTGATTTAGTTGAATGTAAGTTTAAATCCAAGCACTTTCGATTAACAGAGTTATGCACTGGACTGAGAGCACTTGGGGATGCAATACCAATTATTGGATGCTGGTAACTATTTTAGAGCTACTGAGGTTACTACAACTGATAGACAAAGATAAGTAGTAATTAAGCCTTGTTTGAACTGTTGGTATTTATCCCAGTGTTGTATAAAGTGGCTTTGGTGACGTAAATACTCCCACATAAAAAACCAGCATTGTGTCAGTGGAATTATTGAACCTATTCATGTGTCACATGAGCACTTTTTCAATACAACAGTGCAGCTTGCAATATAGCTGTTGCTCAGTGTGGTTTACTGCACTGGAATGGCAAGCTGTGGGTTCGAATTCCCACTTAGCCATAAAGCTGACTGGGTAACACTTGGCCACTCATTCACACTGTCACCCTAATCTACCACTCTTGGATGGGTGGGTTTTTCTTAAATGTGTGCTAATCTCTAGAAATGCAGATGGCCGTGATGAATTTTGTAGTATTTCATGGTTGCTATTGCTCCACTCCTACTTACTGACTTCCTTTGTTACTATGGAGTGAAAACATTCACTCCACCTATCCCTCCATGCATCACTGCAGTATTAATCACTAGGAACATAGGAAGCTGACATGTGGGTGTTGTTTAGACATAACACAAATCTATGGTTTATTACAACATGCACAAGCCTCAAACTCAAGCAGTCCTCCCTCTTCAACTCAAGCACAAATGATCGTTTTTGTTTTTATTCGTAACTAATTTCAATTTGGGGCACTGTGGGTGCCTAGGGCTTGCCGATCAGAAGGTCGGCGTTTCGAATCCCCATGACGGGGTGAGCTCCCGTTGTTCAGTCCCAGCTCCTGCCAACCTGTCAAAGTGCAAGTAGATAAATAGGTACCGCTCCGGCGGGAAGGTAAATGACGTTTCTGAGCGCTGCTCTGGTTCGCCAGAAACAGCTTAGTCATGCTGGCCACATGACCCAGAAGCTGTACGCTGGCTCCCTTGGCCAGTAAAGCGAGATAAGCGCCACAACCCCAGGGGCCCCTTTACCTTTAATTTCAACTTAGCATTATGCCTGAACCTGGACAAACTGTGGTTCATTGAGTGAATGTTAAAGCATACTTTATGAAGTTTGTTTGCCTCAATAGATTAATAGCAGTTTAGGGTTCAAATGTAATACTAAACTGGAGTTAATTAGAAAAGGAAGCAAAATCTCGAGGATAAGAGGGAGTTGCTATAGGCTCATTCTCATAACTCTAAATTATGTTTTAGTATTACATCTGAACAAAGCCACTCAACAGACCAGTGGTCCATTTAGCTCAGTATTAGTGATCTCCAGATGCTGTTGGACTACATCTCCCATTATCCCATGCTACTTGAGGCTGATGGGAGCTGTAGTCCAGCAATATCTAGAGAGCACCATGTTGGCTATTCCTAGTCTACACTGACTGTCAGCAACTTTCAAAGGTTAAGACGGGAATCTTTTCCATCCATACCTGTAGATCCCACATACTGAACCTGGGAACTTTTGCATGCAAAGCAGATTTGCTGCCACTTCACTGTAGTCCTCCCCCAACGTGCCCATCCAATGAAAAATAGGGGGGGGGAGTTAGAGAACATTCATGCATTTTACTAACAAAAATAATTGCTATGGAAACCCTAAGGGGGGGGGGTCCTAGAATTCGGCATCCAAGTTGCTCACTGGGGCAAGATGGCTTGAGCATATTACACTGATCCTGGCCTGACTGCACTGGCTGCCAATTAGCTTCTAGGCTCGATTCAAAGAGCCTAGAAAGCTTTAAATGGTTCAGGATCGCAGTACCTCAAGGACTGCCTCTCCTCATATAAACCAACCCGGACTCTGCGTTCATCATCTGAGGCCCTTCTTTGTGTGCCTCCTCCACATAAAGTCCGGAGGCTGGAGACATGAGAACGGGCCTTTTCCGTAGTTACTCCCCATTTGTGGAATGCTCTCCCCAGGGAGGTTCAGCTGGCACCTTCATTATACACCTTTAGGCGCCAGGCAAAAACGTTCCTCTTCAACCAGGCCTTTGGCTGATTCATATTCTATAGCCTTTTAAATGAGTCTGTGGGAAGAGGGGTTATTGTTTTGTTGTTTTTGTTTTAATTATTTACTTGTGTTTTTATCTTGTACCACCCTGAGATCTTGCAGTGGGGGGTAGAATATAAATTTAATAAATAAAATAAAATAAATAACCAGTCCCTCACAACAAACGAAAAAGCAAACGTTACTTTAAGAAATATCGCAGTTTCTTTTGTGGGGCAACCTCAAATGCACCAAACCACATTATAACAGGCATAGGCAAACTTGGGCCTCCAGATATTGGGAATACAACAGGACCAATGGTCAGGGATGATGGGAGTTGTAGTCCCAAAACATCTGGAGGGCCAAGTTTGCCCATGCCTGATTTATAAGCCTCTTCAGAAAACGCCCTTCTCAGAATAGTCTGGCTGATGTTACTGGGCATGGCTAATTTAGGTTCATTCATTCATTTCAGTGGGTCTACTCTGAGTAGAAATTAATTGGCCATAGCCCCCAAGCATTTAAAGTGTATAAACAGCACTTGAAATTGTGAAATCAAGAAAAGTAAGAAAGACAAGACATCCCTTAGAAGGAAATTCCATCCATAGAACTCTATAGTTCTACATTCCCACACAATGTCAATAATCTCTGATTAGTACTGTGGATGACCATTCAACATGAGAAATGTGGAGCAGCCTTCCCACATGTAAAAAGAACCCAACTTCTACCACACATAATAATGTGTGGCATAAAGAAAATTATGCTCCCTTTGTACTGGTTCCAAAGTAACCACATGGTAGGAAACCTACCATAACCATAGTTGGTTGTCTGCATCACTCAGAATGCCCAGAAATCCCAATAGCCATATTTTCATGTAAAAACACTTCTGAACATGTTCTTGGTATAGTTCTCTGGATTTTACCTTTAAAGCTTTACTTTGGTTTTCTAAAGCAGCTTTCGGAATGATAAAAAGCAGCTATTTGGAATGCCACTGCATTCAGGAGGTGGAAGTCAACTGTATGGAGCATAAATGGAAGGCCCTATGCATATGTCTCTAGCATAATGTGATTCATGAAATAAACTGTGAAGCATTAACAAGTTTTGTAGCGGGGGGGGGGGCTGCATTTGGACACTGTGTGGGCAATATAAACAATGTATAAAGCAATTCAGACATGCAAAGAAATGCAAATGGTTTTCAAAAATCAACTCCCTCTGAAATGGGGATGCTGTATTGCCCAGGGTGGAATTGGAAGGGGAATAGCCTGAAAATGGCCTTGGCCAACACACTTTATCAGGGGCAGGACATGGTATAGGATAGACCAACAAGTTGTTCCTCCATGCTATGGATTTTAAAGAAGCACCCCTTGCAAAAGTGTACCCACTTACCAACCTACTCTTACTTGTAATAAATAGGTTTTCACTCAAGCCTTACTATGGATCAAAGCTGACTGCTAGAAAACAGAGCTGAGATCATCTCAAGGATCAGTTTAAACAGACATTCAAATGAGGCTCTATTTGGTGCTATGCAGTCTGTATCTGGTCACACTTAAGATGGAATCTGAATCTTTTCGGTGCTATGGAGATTTTAGGTTGCTTTTAGTACAGTGATTGCAACCTAATAACTGCGTAGCACCTAACCGAGATTCATTTGAATCTTAAGATTGAGACCAGATACAGATTCCATGCTTGCACTATCAGTTAATGTTCCCCTCCCCTTGTTCTGGAGAATGTGACAGCTTGTGCACTATTTTGTGACATTTTGGTTGGCCTAAAAAGATATTGTCTTAATATGGATTTTGATTCTTTTTTTCCTTGTGGGCCAACACAGCTACCTTTTGCAGAACAGAGTTGTTTAATTTTATCAGATAGAAGTAAGGTGCTGAATAGAATGATAGGAACAACAAAATTCTTGTATTACAATCTGCATCACTATCGTGCTGTTTTTCCTACTCCACAGAGCTGTCAAGTATTACATAGTCAATTAAATAGCAGCATGATAATGGAACGTAAGTTGCCCTATAATAGCCACAAGACCTCCAAGGCTTATATTGGTCCCACAGCTATATAGGTTGCTTTCATCTACCACATCATATTAGGGACATCTCGATTAATCCTCCTGATAATTTTAGACACATCTGTGTGTCATTCCTCTACTGTTTTCACCTGGTAAGAGCAAATAACAGCTGTCATGAACTGAGAAAAAACTGAAAGGTCAGAATATGTTGCTAATATTCTCTTTATCCACTTGTTTCCCCCTTATAATCTGTTAATTGATTTCTGAAAATAGATGCTCTCATGGCTAAAGTCAAAGCAGACAGTATTACTTCAGCAGAACAATAAACGATGCATTTACTTTTTATACATAGATGTTAAATCTGTGAATAAATTAGTAATGACTAACTTAAATCCATTTATTTCAATGGGTCTACTCTGAGCATGACTTAGTCAAACACCACTCCAAGTGTTTAAATTGAGAGGAAGAGTAAGTTGCTGTTGAGGGTTCCTATGAATTTCTTTATTGAAACAAGATCTTAAGATCTTTCACTTGTGTGATGTCTATTTCATTTCAATATTTCATTAGTTTCCAACCGTGTCTGTTCCCTGATTAATTTATGCTGCAGCTTTGGCATTTGGTGCAGCCCCTAATGATAATATACATATGTCCTGATTTACAGCATTTTTACCTTAACTCAGTCGTATAAATGAGTGCTTTGGAAATTACCTTGCTGATTGACTAGACTTTCTGGTAATATCTGGTGGAAATCCTTAAATTTTCGAATATGACATAAGGTATGTCTAACTCAATAGCAACAAATCATGGCTTAAGGAGGACACGCACTGATCTCTGTGAGTGAAGGAAGAGCTAATTGGGAGTTAGTTTCAGTGTGATTATCAGCTTGTTTATGATAAGGGAGTAGTTTTTTGAATGGCACTGTAAATTCATCATTGATTGTGGTGTTAAAACAGAGTTTGTTTTTTTCTTATTTTGCTTGGTTGTGGGGATCTGTTTTTTTAAAGCAGATGACAGTGTCATGCTAGGATATGCTTAAGTCTCAAGAAACAGAACCAATTGCATCAGCCTGTTTTCAAATCTCACCTTTTCTTATGTCAGAAAGCATATGTTTCAAATGTTTACTGTTAGGAGAATGAACATTAGTAATTGTATCCCCGTCGTTAGGAACTTTAGACTGAATTGTGTCTATACTGCTGGAACGGACCAAGCTACAGAAACAGACATTTGCACATCCTGTTCATGATTATAGGTCATAAGGACCCAAAGATGGCATAGGCATTTGTGGACCATCTGAGTTCTTAGTCAGAAAAGGGGGGGGGAGAGAAAAGGGAGATAGAAAGGAAAAGAAAAGAAAAAGAATAACGTGAGCTGACTGTCGTGGGTCATGTTTTTTAATCCAGAGTATTGGACATGTAACACAGCAACAAGAGCTGATCATTTTGTTTAATCACCTTTTGGATCTTTGCCAGATGGTCTCTATTGAGAGCGCTGCAAACAGAGAGAGATGAACTGCGTCTAACATGCCACTAGAGCTTTCCCGTAAATGTCTGAGAACTGAATCCAACAAGAATTTAGTCTCGGAGCAGAAAGGGATACATTTAAAAACTATGTGCATTAACTATACTTTTCCCCATAGAATCCTCACTTGGCATGAATAATTTACCCACTCTTATGCTAATGGGATCATGAAAGTATCCCTCTGTCTTTAGTGCAGCTATTCTCAGCTTTCAGTAATTACCCCACCCAGTGAAAATAACATGGCTTCTGCATTTGAACGTCCTACTACTAATACCTGGCAATTAGAAAATCATGGTTGACAGTGGAGCAGTCCAAAAAGTGGACACAGCCCAAGTAGCCTGAGGGAAGGGTCTTTTTTTCTTGGGGGGAGGGGGGGTTCCATTGTCAACATTTCTTTAGTTGCCTAGGATCAACATAATAAAAAAACTTCTCTCTGTCTCTGTGTCTGTCTCTCAATAGAACATTTCACAATTTATTAACAATTAATTTTATTAGGGGAGAAAGCTATAACTACAAGAGTTTGATGATTCTGTTAGCAAAATTTAAGATTTTAAAAATCTGCATAGCCTTCTTAAATATTGTAAATGGGTATTCAAACTTGCTAACTTTGTAGTTTGAAAATCAAATGAAGACTACCCTTGCATTGGAGTGGGGTTTAAGGTTAAAAAATAGTCCATTATAAAGGCCTAGTCTTTGACCTCTATCCACAACACTACATACTAGGTAGTTCACTGTGTAAAAATTATCAGGCTGAAACATCTGGGAAAGAAAGCTATGAAACAGCAGGGAACGTGGCTGGTTTATTGTTTATCTTTTGTTTATGAGGCAGTATTCAAGTTTAATTACTACTCTAAATTAAACTCTAACAGGCATCAGGAGACATCCCTTTACTCAGGCTAAGTTTTAAAAAATCCAGAGATACCAACACTAGACTTTTCAAATAATTCAATATATATAAGAAGATATTAGTCACACTCTAGCAATTCAGAAAAACATTACCACACCTCCATGTAAAGTTTCAGAATACTGAATTATGGATACATTCCTATTCTAACTGGTATATATATTACTGTAATTAGACAAGTGCAAAAGTGTCAAATAGTTTTGGACACATGGGGCAGATTAAACATGTCAGAAGATGCGCCTTGTATTTAAAAACAAAAATGCATGTGATAACACCAAAGATCCTACTAATTGCCCTCTCTTTGCTAATATTGTTCAATTATTTCCTTTGAGAAGCCATGTGGAGAAGCCAGGGGGAAAGAAAGTTCTTTGTGTCCTTTATACTAACAGTAAGCGACCAGTTTAGGATGAACTTAGCTGTAGGAAAAATACAAAGTTTAAAAGCAACTTGCAAAAGATTATTCCAGATGGCATCTGTCATATCGTATTTAAAGGGGCGGGGGTTGTGTGTATGTTTTTAAGCAAAACTCCCACTACTATGAAAACATTTCATTTCATAGAGAGATTTCATAGGCTGCATTAGAACACAACATATTTAGAACACATAGTCACTATAAAATAATAACTTGGAATGATTTTCAAAATATATTTTATGTTATATTATTTTAAAGAACCCATCATTTGCAAGGGTGGGTGGAAACTAATGGAGTAAGATGTAAGTCTTAAAATGTATTATAATATTTTAAGAGCTCACTCACCTCTAAGCTTTAAATTCAATAAAAGATGAGAATCTGCAGTTTTCACCAGTATAATGACTAGAAAACTGTACAATAAATAAAAGAGATTTACTATGAAATTGTAGCCCCGTTGACTGGTGTGGTTAATAGAAAGGGACATAATACAATCACAAAAATATTTTTTTTTAATCCAGCAGGTATTTTTTTTCAATATAGGAGGGTAAAAAGCAAAGGGAGATGGGTGGATAATAAACTGTTAGCTTCTTTAGCTCAGTTTGATCTGGCTGTTTAATGGTTAATACACATGCATTGTGTGTAGTGTGAGCTCAGCAGTTACTGGGCCAACTGTCTCAGTATTTCTGGGAATTCTGCCTATTCACAGTGCAGAGATGGTTCAATTGCTGCAAAATGTACAAAATGAATTTTACAAAAATGAATTGCAAGGGAAGCCCCATTACAATGATTTTACAGCAAAGATGTCAACATCAATTTTTCTCTCATGCATAACTAATGATTAAAACAGCATATTCCATTTGCTTAAGACAATTTATTTCATATTGGCACATCAAAAAATATTGAAATAAAGTCATCCCTGTCCTTTTTTATTCATTCCTGCTGAACCCACACTATTGTTAAAACTAGAATAATAATAATAATAACAACAATAAAACAAGCTTGGCAAGTAATGCTTAAACCAAAGGTTTCATCAATATCCTTCAATTTGTCAACATCTCAATGACAGCAACAGGAGGGAAGTGCATGTTTTTGTGTGTGCTTTAAAACATGGGGAGGCCTTTCTCTTAAAATAGCTCCCATCCACCATGCTAACAGAGATTATTCTTGCACATCATTGATAAGCAAAGATCTAAAAACTTAAACAGGAGAAATGAATTTACAAAACCTGCTTAACTGCTGTATCTAATCCTGCTGAAAAATAAGACATTTGGCCTGATGTAGCAAAAGTGTTCTGCGTGCAGAAGGAGGTTTTCTGCAATGGATCTCCTTGCTGGCTGAGGTGTGCGCCCACAAAAGGCTTCTGTGTTGATGAAGCACCTAGACCAAGGCACCCAGTGCCAGTTGCTGGCTGAGCTCCATACATGCATCCACTAATATGGTGGCAGCAGTATCAGCTTTGAAAGGACTATCATCTGTTTTGTGAGGGAAAAGAACTGTATCCAATCCTGCTTCCCTGTCTCCTACATACACACCCAGCATGGCCAACAAGTGATCAGCCCGATCACACCTGACCATCCTGATGATTTAAGTAGAATGAAAATTTGTAGAACTCCTTTAAATCATATTGCATATTGTTAATGGGAAAATTTAATTAGAATTCATGTAGCTACCACCAAACATTTATTCTTAAGTCATTTTGACTCAGTAAACTGCTCTGAGGTTTCGCTAAAATTGAGCGGTAGATATGTTAAATAAAAATACATCAACTTTTTGGCCTCCACTTTCGTTCAACAAAACTTCCATTTTCCATCAAGAAAACTCTAGCTGTTCTGAATGGGAAAGTAAAAGAGCTTGAACATATATGTTAGAGCTTTACATGTGCCCAATTTGCATAACAGTATTAAGTTTCTGATTTTTTAAAAAGTGAATATAAAAAATCTGTAAAATTTTAAGGTGGCTGTTGTTTGGATTCCTCCTCCCCCCCCCCCCACTGTATCAGTATTGACTCCCGCACCAGATTTGAACAATTCTCATTATATGCCCACTGTGTTAATGCTGCTTGCATGATCAAGAAAAGAAAATTTCTATTAAATTTTTTAATGCCAATTCCATTTTTAAAATTAACACAACTCAACTTTTTTCAGTATAAATTAGCTCAAATATGTAGCATAGGATAAACATGTGTGATTTCATTGAATATATGTGCTGACTTTGCCCTGGAACAATTAATGAATTTTTCGCATAGAAAACTACATCAGAATATAAAAAAAAGTATTTCAAAGGCGGTTTTAGATATTCACTGATACAAATGTGTGGTTATAACCCTTTCACACACTAACCTCTCCTTAATAACACAAGTATGCTTATTCAGGGTGATCAGAAATTAGCTGCTTTAATTTTCAGATCAAATTTTCTTCTGCTTTAAGGTTCATGCTCCCAAGTCTAAGCCAATGGGACAGGTGTCAGGGACATTTCCATGGATAAGGAAAATCATGAGAGTGAATCTCATAATTCTCCAAGGTTCCTAGGGTTGTATCCAGCGCTGTGTCAATAATTTTATGCTTGTGCAACAGAATTCCCCCCCTCTCCTCCCTGTGTGCACCCCCAAAATTTGTTCCAGATTTTGAGGGTGTGTAGGGGGTTGCAAGGGGCAAGAGAAGGAGAGGAAGTTTCATTGTGCACACAAATGTACATTACAAAATGGAACTGCAGCTTTTGATACATCCAAGCGTAAGAGATTCAAATGCATATAATGGGTGAAATGTCTCAGTTGCCAGTCCTCATGGTAACTGATAACTACTACAGTACTTTGATTCATGTGGCTAGTTTCTCCTTTTTTCTTCCTCTGTTCACTTATAATCCTAGCCTTGGATATCTGTACCTGTCCCACATCACTCTTATGCCATAATAAGTTCCACAATACAAGTAATTGTTTTTGCTGTAAGAGACTAACCTGGCTACCTTTCTGGAAATTTATAGAAAAATTGGCTCTTACCTATTTATAGTTGCAGGCAACTACTGGACAGTAAATGTGTGTTAGGGTTTCCTCTATGCATCAAAAGTGATCTAGCAATTTCAGTTGCACTCAGGTGCATAGCTGTCAAGTTTTCCCTTTTCTCGCGAGGAAGCCTATTCAGCATAAGGGCATTTCCCTTTTAAAAAAGGGGGAGAACTAGACAGCTATGCTCAGGTGGCACAGTAATCCATGCCCAGATGTCCATATTGGCTGTACATACTTAAACCAACTTTTGCATATGACTTTCCATTGCAGAATCAGGTTAACTCCTTGCTTTGCCAATATGTACAAGCTCTGTGTGCATTGCTTCAAGGCTGATGCCTTCTGTTGCAGAACACAAGGAGAATAACTAGCTACATTTAGATGGATGTTAAAGAGAGAGTTTGTTAAGCCTTTTAAGAGCCAAATGTCTCTTGGGATCAGGCCTTCTGGGTATAAAACTAGCATGATAGGCCATTCATAAAACCCATGTCTCATTAAGTATAAGACAAGTATTCCTTGGTGGTTTTGTATAGGCCACATGGTTTAAAATGTTAAATGTTTGTAGGATTATACATGGAAAGTATAATATCAAATTCACTATCTGAAATACCCTATAAAGAGATAATAAAAGATTGAAAAGTCAATGAAAAGTGTATCTGTTACTATGGTTATTGAACATCACAAGTTGTTAGCAGTTTAAAGCAGTGGTTTATCAGTGGTTTTTTTACTTTATTTTATATAGAAGAAGGAAAATGCAGCACTCCAAAAGACACAGAGATCCTTTCTTCCAGACAAATGGCTGGATGATAAAACTGCACATACTTCTAACGTGCTGATTAGAGTTTTACATATATACTTTCTGGCAAAACCCAGAGTCTTCTTTCTCTACTCCCCACCTCTCGGACCCTTTTCTGCTATCTCTCTTGCCATAACTCAGCTAACCCAACAGAACCAGTCAGTTTTAAATTTCAGTTGGGACCCCTGTGACCTGTTAATGAATCTACAGAGAGGAGGAAAAACTCACAGTGTTGAGTTATGCCTAGTGTTGCTAGCTGACTTGGAGTCAGAAATGCTTGAAGCGTTAACGTAATTGCAAGAATGTGAAAAATGAAGCGTTGGGCTCCTGAGCAAAGTGAAAGGTCAAAGCAAGCCTTACACAAAACAAGTCTCTGGAAGATGGCCTCATTACACCATTAAATCGGCTTCTTTCCCTTCTTTCCCTTCTTTTGTAAAATGTTTTAGTGTTTCATTTCTATTAATAGAGTTAGGTAACCCTTCCTGGCTTTAAATACATACATACATTCATACAAACAACAGCAAAAGAATACCAAGAATATCTACTTTTTCTTCTTTGACTGAATATTTTCTGACACAATATGCTTCAGTGAATCTCAGCCACAATTAAGGTAGCAATTGCTTTGGAGCAGTCTGATAATCAAGAATAGTACAAGATATAGTACAGTTTGGTTTTCTCTTGTACAACCAAGATGACATGCTAAAAACAACACTGAGCCCAGCTAATATAATTAGGATTATCTTTCACTGAACACTGCCCAAAGGGTTTAACTCTTTCAATGCCAGAGTTTCAACTCGATAACTTTTTTCTTTTTCTTTTTTACTTCATCAGTCCTTTTTAATGCTATCATGGTGCTAGCCCTTCTCCCGGCTGTAAAATCCCGTTCTTCTTCTTAGAGTGTTATGGATCAAAGCCTGTAGGTTTACCCACTCTAGAAAGAACAATAATTTAGGCAGCAGTCTTTGATGCACTCTGCAACAAGACGATCTAAAGCCAAGTATGAACAGTGCTGAAGTAGAAATGTAGGAGGACCAACCCTTTCAAAGTTTTCCCACTTTTATCTTCCATTAGCCAACCCTCGGCAGAAGGCTGATTCAGCAAACATAAATGTTACTGGCTTCTCTTCCTCGCATTCCATTAAGTTGTTATAATGGGAATACAACAAAAAATTATTTTGCTAAGCTTGTATACGGCGCTATTTTTTCCAGAAAAAGAGGTGACAGAACTCACCATGAATGTCCCACTTGTTTTCTTATAATGGCAATGGTGCCCACCTGAGAAGTGCTGGTGAGTTCTGGCTGAAAAAAATCTCTCCTCATATATAAAGATTGAGATGAAGAAGTGAAAGATAGAAAATAACTTAGAGCCTACAGTGAAAGAGATGAAGTGAGAGCATCCAGGGATGTGGGTGTGTGGGTTTGTAAGAGAGGAAGAAAATATTCAGATATTATTCTTCTGTGTTTGCAGCTTTAAGACACACACACTGAAGCTGGAAAACAGTGCCTGAAAATTCACATCTTTGCAATGCAACAGCAGTCAGAATTCTTTTTACACATGCTGGCAAGCCTCTTCAAAACTAGTGTGCAAATCATATGTGTCATGTGAAGTGAAATAATGCTGGGATGAGATAAAGAGACTAAGATGTGGACTACTTACACATGTTCACCAGTGGGATGCTAATGGAATTTTACATATGCCTCCATCTCAGGGAAATTTTTACTGACGTAGTGGCATCCTTAAGGGACCAGCAGCTATGGAAAACTTGCTACTATGGAACAAGGTTAGGGAAGCAGATGGTAGCATGAGAGGAGTACATTGCTGATGGAAAAACACAAAATATACACAGAGCTAAGAATGAAGAAACCCAGTTCTTTAATTCCCATGTTAAACAGATGAGCAGGGAAACAATAAGAAAGGACAAGTAGTTCTTGCATGCCTACAAGATTGTGTTCAAGGAAATCATAATCCTAGACAGGAACAATATCAATACACCTCCCTTCACAACACAGCCTAAAGTTGGGCTGACGGGCTCAGGGATAGGAGGGAGGATTTGAAAGTATAGCCTAGAAGTATCAACTTCCCCAGGCTCCCATATTGTCTCAAAAGATTCACTTCAGTTGCTCAGGGGAATATTTCCTGCGGGTTTTTCAGATATTGCACCCTCCAAAGGAAATGATAAAGGCAAACACAACAGAAGGGTTCTTTCAGAGTTTTCATTCTCTTGCTGGCATTTCCTGAGAAGGGAAGGAGATTGTGACCAGCAAGGCTTTTGCATAGACTCCTGCCCAAGCACAGTGTGAGTGCCAACTTATGGGGTGCAAACTGTTCACCAGAATGTGAGTACACACTTGGGAAACAAGCCTTTCAGAACAATGTGTGTCAGACATATAGAAAATATTGGTCTACTAAATGAAGCAGTAGTGAAGGTGATTTACTGATCAAGAAAAAGCACACGGATTGGCTAAAGAATCGGTTTGTGAACATAATGTAAATATTGTTGAGCTATCTATGAGTCTAACCTTTGAGGCCTGTGACAGCTGCCCAGAGTGGTTGGGGAAATCCAACCAGATGCACAGGGTATAAATAATAAAATTATTTATTTATTTATTTATTTATTATTATTATTATTATTTTAAAGAGACAACATCAAGTTCTCCAATCTACTTCTGAGCAGTAGATATTTCCTATCTTTACAGTTTCCTGGTCCCTATGTACCATAACACATCATGGAATTAATGTATGTGCCTTTCTGTGGAAGGATATATATTCATGACTAAGAATTGAAGGGATCCACATTGCTACGGCTATGAAGATGCACAGGTTTAGTGTGCACTGCACCAGAATTAAAATCATGTTGACTTTCTAACCCTTGCACAAGGCATGCATTTGTGAAAGATAGTTTTAGTTATTAATGATCACAGAACTGGCTATTTTCATTCTTTCAGGATAGGACTTTATGTTATATGTTTTGTTCACCACTAACTAATTATTAAATAAGAAGATTACATTTTTTACTTTTCTGGTTGCAGGTCTGAAAAGACTTTCAGTAACAAGTATAGGAACTTGTTCAGGCACTTAATCTAGCTGCATCCCAAACTCCATGAAAGTATGAAATAATAATGAAGGAACTAGAAATAAATATCATACATGAACTGGAATCAGAAGAGCCCTTTGAGATTAATTTAAGCGCTTGCCCACAGCCCATAAGCTTCTTATTTCCCACTCCATGGCAGGAAGGTTTTTTGTGAGGCTGAACTTTGTTTCTGGCACAGATTTTGAAGCTATGTAGGAGCCTACTGTTGGAAGGAGAGGGTTCAGAAGCCCCCTCTATACATGTAAACTGGAACACAAAGTTCTTTGGACCAGTTCTTTGTGTTTATATCCCACTTTCCCTACCAGCAACCCCTTGTTGTGAAATGAAATCTGGGACCTGGCTTCAAAGTGTAGCACAATGGATGACCCAGAAGAATGCCAAAATAATATGCAGTGTTCCAGACCACCAGCTTCCATATTTCCCAAAAGAAGATGTATGGCAGGCATCCCCAAACTGCGGCCCTCCAGATGTTTTGGCCTACAACTCCCATGATCCCTAGCTAACAGGACCAGTGGTCAGGGAAGATGGGAATTGTAGTCCAAAACATCTGGAGGGCCGAAGTTTGGGGATGCCTGATGTATGGGGACTCAATACTAGTATTTAGGTAGAGGCATAGGCATAGCCTAGATCAGGCATCCCCAAACTTCGGCCCTCCAGATGTTTTGGACTACAATTCTCATCTTCCCCAACCACTGGTCCTGTTAGGTAGGGATAATGGGAGTTGTAAGCCAAAAATCTGGAGGGCTGCAGTTTGGGGATGCCTGGCCTAGATCAAGTAAAACAGCTCCTTGGTCCCCTAAGGGGTCAAAATGGGCTCTGCCCAGGAATCCCACAGAGCATCATATAACACTGGTGTTAAAGGATATACATTGGCTCCCAGTACGTTTCTGAGCACAATTCAAAATGTTGGTTCCAAACTTTAAAGCCCTAAACGGCTTTGGGCCTGTATACCTGAAGGAGTGTCTCTACCTCCATCGTTCAGGCCAGACACCAAGGTCCAGGTCCAAGGGCCTTCTGGCAGTTCCCTCACTGCGAGAAGTGAGGTTACAGGGAAACAGGCAGAGGGCCTTCTCGATAGTCGTACCCATGCTGTGGAATGCCCTCCCATCAGATGTCAAGGAAATAAACAACTACAGTATTTGACTTTTAGAAGACATCTGAAGGCAGCCCCGTTTTGGGAAGTTTTTAATGTTGATGTTTTATCGTGTTTTTAATATTCTGTTGGGAGCTGCCCAGAGTGGTTAGGGCAACCCAGTCTGATGGGCAGCATACAAATAATATTACTACCTACTACTGCTACTCAGGGTACAAGTCTACAGCACAAATAAGCTTACTGCACTTTTAAGTCTTCATTAAAACAATGGAATTATACTTCATGCTAGGGTGCCTACACAGGAACTTTCCATGCATTATATAGCAGCAAACACATGTTTTGCCATTGAATAAACACTCAGAAGGCAGCTGTACCAGACTTAGCTCTCTTATACGTACACTTTAACAACAAATAAGTTTGCAAACATGTTTTTGTCATATTCACATATTATATTTTTATGCACACATTCTTAAAAAACAAAAATCTTACCCGTATAGCAAAAAGAAATAAAGAAATATTATGGCTATGCAACAGAATGCCACCTCCCTCTTCTCTCCCCATGTACCCCATGCTCCCCAAATCTGTTCTGGTGCTTCTCCCAACCCTCTGGAACAGATTTGGAAAAGACATGGGGTACATGTGCGGAAAGGAGTGGGGGAAAGTTCTGTTGTGGAAGCACAAGGTCTTACAATAACAGACCAAGTGCACTGGACACCAAAAGAATCTCATTTCAACCATACAGTGGTACCGCGACTTAGGAACAACTCGACAACCGGATTTTTTCGACTTACGAATGGGGCAAATGGCCGCACGCTTACAAATTTCTCGACATCTGAACGGAAACCACGGCGGTTTTAGATAGGGCTTTTTCGACTTGCAAATTTTTAGATGGGGTTGATTCGACTTACGAATTTTTCTGTTTCCAATGCATTCGTTCCTATGGGAAATCGCGTTTCCAATGGCGCTTTTCGACTTACGAATTTTTCGACCTATGAATTTTTCGACCTACGAATTTTTCAACCTACAAAGGTTCCTTCAGAATGGATTAAATTCGTAAATTGAGGCACCACTGTACTTAGGGAGGAACTGCACAAGAGTTGGGAGTTTCAGGAGGATAGGAACCTGTTTATACAAAAGTCTTCATCAACCTGATGCCCTCCAGAATACTTCACCTATATGCATTAGGATTCTAACTCATTTACGCATTAGCAAAATAGAGGAAATGCAGAATCAAAAAAAGAGGATGCAGCTTTGAATAAAATCTACATATATATGCTAATATATATGTTTACATGCAAACTTAGAAATAACTGCTATAATTTAATAGAAATACAATGCATCTAATCATGGTGGGGAAGACTGTGACCAGGTCAGCTTTGTGCCTGCTCAGTCTGTTGTCCAGGTGCTAACATTTCCCTTCCTGTGGTTCTTTATATTAGACTGGACAGCCCTTGAAGTAGGACACAGGGTCATGCTACTTCCTGCAGTGCTCTTTGTACCAAAAAAGATGTTATGCGTTCCATCCATGGAACTCCCACCCTATGTGTAGTTAATCTCTGTGAACTTTCCCACAATTGTGCCCCAGCTCTTCAACGGAGAGGTAAATAAGCACAGAACATGTAGTAGTTGTACTGAAGGAGCACTTATTCCTAAAGAAGCCAGCAGAGCTATTAATCTTATGTAATGATCATGGAGTTTGCTGCCATTAGAAAAATATGCATAAATCAATCATAAGCTTGTCCCTTACAACCAGTCATGAACTACCTATATTACCTTCAGTAAAAGCATCTGAAATCTGAATCTTTTGAATAAAGGATTAATCACAGTTGTACTCATATAAGGGACAACCGTGCCTCATCTCCAAACCTCTGAGATTTTGGTCTTCATAGGCCAGTGCAACCGTCTTCCCTATTATTCTTGATTTAAGAAAATCTACAGCACTTTAAAATGAGACAGTAAGGATAAAAACTGTTTTGTAATATAATATAAATGTATGTCAAAACTGGAAGGCTGTGGAAAACTCATTTTAAAATGTTTACATCAAAAGCAGTTACTCCTCAGGTCTCAGTCTGAAGTTTAATGAACTTTTGGGGGGGGGCGGAATACCCAGTTATGCAGAATGAGTGGCACTGGATTCAATGGGATTAACAGCCCTATCTTAATTGTGCTCCCTTGAAATTAAATTCTACTGATCAGGGAGTAGCATACAATTGATTTTAGTAAAATTTGCTTCAAGCTAATATGTTTAATTCTAGGTTGTAAATATTGCGTACAACTGGACACAACTACTTTTTTGTCT